>NC_138204.1:58431352-58551352 GCF_964194415.1 Vipera berus | reverse complement strand
GATCCTTGGAAGTAATGGTTGGAAAAGTTTGCAAGTCTTTGGGAAAGTTCAAGAAGTGAAAGGAATACCCTCCTCTTGAAAGACCAGATAAGGCAGACAGGGAGATGAAGAGTTCAACCGAGTTTCCTCTTTTGTTCAGGCATCTGCACCCGCTGCTTTTAAACTCGCCGGGCGCTGCAACGGCACCCGTTTTCCCCGGCGAGTTTTCCCTACCTGGCCCCTGCAGAATCGCGGCGGCGCCCCCGGAGAAGCCTACCCCGAGGCTGCGGCCGATTTTTCCTTCTCCTAGACTCTGCCGCCCAGAGCGTTGTTTCTCCCCCTCGTGCGTGCGTGGGATGAGGCGAGAAACCAACAGCCTGCGTCCGTCTCTCTTTATGTATATTTCTGTATATATCTTATCTCGGGATCTAGACCTTTCGAAGGAGAAGGGGCGGCTGGAGTTCGTGAGTTGCTGTGGGACCCAAGGGTTGGGGGAAGAGAGATGGGAGGGAAAAGGGGAGAAACCTGCCGCTGGCTAGTTCTTTGTCTGATCGGGGAGCCTGAACAAAAGAGGAAACTCGGTTGAACTCTTCATCTCCCTGTCTGCCTTATCTGGCTTTTTGAAACGCACCACCGGCTGCTCCGTCCAGAAGCCCAGATTCGGGAGGGCTGCTTGGCTTCCACTTGAGCCCATCTATGTCCGCGAGCCCCCCCCCCACTACCCCTAGACTTCCGCCGCCGCCGGAGGCTGGATCCGCGCTCCGCAGCGGCAGGGCGTGGATCCAGCCGGCGGCAGAGGCTTGTGGAGCACGGATCCAGCCTCCGCCGGCATGCAGGCAAATCCTGCTAAAGGGCTTCCCCCCCCCCACTGGATCCGCGCTCCGCAAGCCTCTGCCGGCGGCAGGGCGCGGATCCAGCCGCCGGCGACAGAGGCCTGCCTGCTTCTTTCCGCCGCGGAACGAAGCAGCCTGCCTCCCCAAACCTCCCCAAACCTCCCCAAAAGAAGCAGGCAGGCAAGGCACGGAGATCCGGAGACCTGCCGACGTTTGGGGAGGTTTGGGGAGGTACCCAAACCTCCCCAATCATCAGCAGGTCTCCGGATCTCCGTGCCTTGCCTGCCTGCTTCTTTCCGCAGCGGAAAGAAGCAGGCAGGCAAGGCACGGAGATCCGGAGACCTGCCAACGTTTGGGGAGGTGCCCAAACCTCCCCAATCATCAGCAGGTCTCCGGATCTCCGTGCCTTGCCTGCCTGCTTCTTTCCGCAGCGGAAAGAAGCAGGCAGGCAAGGCACGGAGATCCGGAGACCTGCCGACGTTTGGGGAGGTTTGGGGAGGTGCCCAAACCTCCCCAATCATCAGCAGCACGGGTGAGCGATGGGGGGGGAAAGCACGGGTGAGCGATGGGGGGGAAAGCACGGGTGAGCGATGGGGGGGGGAAAGCACGGGTGAGCGATGGGGAGGGAAAGCACGGGTGAGCGATGGGGAGAGAAAGCACGGGTGAGCGATGGGGGGGGGAAAGCACGGGTGAGCGATGGGGAGAGAAAGCACGGGTGAGCGATGGGGAGAGAAAGCACGGGTGAGCGATGGGGGGGGAAAGCACGGGTGAGCGATGGGGAGAGAAAGCACGGGTGAGCGATGGGGAGAGAAAGCACGGGTGAGCGATGGGGGGGGAAAGCACGGGTGAGCGATGGGGAGAGAAAGCACGGGTGAGCGATGGGGGGGGAAAGCACGGGTGAGCGATGGGGAGAGAAAGCACGGGTGAGCGATGGGGAGAGAAAGCACGGGTGAGCGATGGGGGGGAAAGCACGGGTGAGCGATGGGGAGAGAAAGCACGGGTGAGCGATGGGGGGGGAAAGCACGGGTGAGCGATGGGGAGAGAAAGCACGGGTGAGCGATGGGGAGAGAAACCACGGGTGAGCGATGGGGAGAGAAAGCACGGGTGAGCGATGGGGGGGAAAGCACGGGTGAGCGATGGGGAGGGAAAGCACGGGTGAGCGATGGGGGGGAAAGCACGGGTGAGCGATGGGGAGAGAAAGCACGGGTGAGCGATGGGGAGAGAAAGCACGGGTGAGCGATGGGGGGAAAGCACGGGTGAGCGATGGGGAGAGAAAGCACGGGTGAGCGATGGGGAGAGAAAGCACGGGTGAGCGATGGGGGGGAAAGCACGGGTGAGCGATGGGGAGAGAAAGCACGGGTGAGCGATGGGGAGAGAAAGCACGGGTGAGCGATGGGGGGGGAAAGCACGGGTGAGCGATGGGGAGAGAAAGCACGGGTGAGCGATGGGGGGGGAAAGCACGGGTGAGCGATGGGGAGAGAAAGCACGGGTGAGCGATGGGGGGGGAAAGAAGCGGAAAGAAGCAGGCAGGCAAGGCACGGAGATCCGGAGACCTGCCGACGTTTGGGGAGGTTTGGGGAGGTGCCCAAACCTCCCCAATCATCAGCAGGTCTCCGGATCTCCGTGCCTTGCCTGCCTGCTTCTTTCCGCAGCGGAAAGAAGCAGGCAGGCAAGGCACGGAGATCCGGAGACCTGCCGACGTTTGGGGAGGTTTGGGGAGGTGCCCAAACCTCCCCAAACGTCAGCAGGTCTCCGGATCTCCGTGACCTGCCTGCCTGCTTCTTTCCGCAGCGGAAAGAAGCAGGCAGGCAAGGCACGGAGATCCGGAGACCTGCTGACGTTTGGGGAGGTTTGGGGAGGTGCGCGCGCACCTCCCCAAATCTCCCCAAACTTCGGCAGGTCTCCGGACGGCGGCGGCGTGGGAGAGGTGCGCGCGATCCTGGAAGCACCGAAGCCTCGGCCGCGCGCAAGTCCTCGGTAAGCTCCGGGCGGTCACTTGCTTCGCGTCTCCTGAGGGAAGGGGGGGCGACTGGAGCGGGCGTGTTTCCTCGCTTGCTGGGCGCCGCGATTTGCCCGGGGAACGCGCGGGCCCCGAATGGCAGCGTGGAGCGAGGAAGCGGACAGCCAGGGCTTCCCCGAGAGCCGCGGCCACACAGGCTTGCAAAATGGCGGATCGAGCCTCTGCTGGCGGCGGAGGCTTGCAGAACGGCGGATCGGCTTATACTCGAGTCACGAACTTTTTCCAGTTTTTGGGGGTGAAAATGGGGGTCTCGGCTTATACTCGAGTCGGCTTATACTCAAGTATATACGGGTAATACTAAACTCTCACGTCTATAACCTTTAACTGGGCGAAAATATCATAGTACCATTTTTTTTTCAAGTAAGGTTCTTTAAATGGACTAATTTACAAAATGAGTCCAGAATCCAGGACCAATGACTGTCATGGAATCGAAATTTGACTAAGTTTATAAAACATTTTATGACATAAAATTATAATGAAGCATTCTATGAAATAATACAAAATGTCATAAAACACATAAATCTATAATCAACTGCCTACTTCTATAGATACCTTATTAGTCACAATCAACATAGATTGACCCTGACCCTAACTCTAACCCCAAAATTTACATGACACTATTTTTCAAGCTGAACGACAGCTGCAGTATCATAGTATAAACTCTGAGACCAGTGTACAAAATTTATTTATCAAGCAGTAAACAATACATAATTGTGTTCCTTGATTTATAATGACTGTTATAATCTGTGTGAAAGGACAATTAAGAGGTGGCAAGATCTATTCACTAAAAACCAAATGTAAAAGAAGCAGGCCATCATTCATACAACTGTAAAGTCTTTTAGTAGAACAGTCACTAGTTCTCTGATTTATGTAATATTTTTGGAAATATATTTTGTTACACTCAATACTGGACATAAATTTTAAACTATTGGACGCACATGTCAGGTCCTTTGGATATTTTACTATCTTACAAAGCCCCTAAAAACGCTGTGTGCTTACCAGACATTCAAGCAACCTCGCTGGACGTGCAATGATGATCATCAACTTTTTTACCAGTTGGGTAACAAATGATACATCAGAACTTTCTGACCGTTCGTGAGCCTAGGCAAAAGAATGTCACATTACAACATGTACAAAGAATGGATCCTGCATATTTTACCTCTGAAGTGAACATCAGTAGCTTAATTATAGCTAAAGCATGACACAAGCACAATTAACATTATTCATGTTATGTATTGGGAGAATCTTAAAGATAACATCAACTCATATGCAATATTGTAGAACCGTTTTTTATAACATTCACTGGACATCTAAAGGTTTCTTGTCTTGCAATTCATTATATACCGGTATAAAACTCTTTTCAGTGCCTTGTCATTACTCTAAAAAAGCTTCCTGAAGGACATAAAAATGACTCCAATTTTTATTAAAACATAAGACAACTTTGTCGTGTTAAATAATAATAAGAAATTGGATTCAAACACCAATATTTTTGGTAAGGTGTTTACTTGCTCAATTGTTTTGTTATTTAAAAGTAATGAAGAACAGTAATAAAAACCGATAGTACTAAGAAAAACGGTAAAATAATAAAGAACAGTTTAATAGAACATTAACCACATAATTTGGTTTATTGCTTTATTAGGTTTTGGTTTTATATCTAGAGACAATTTTCTTAAAATTTACATATGACACAGGAAAGCTTTATAGAGTTCCTAGCTGGTGTAATATACAGTTTTTTCAATCTGAGACAATAAATAGATGATAGATAGATAGATAGATAGATAGATAGATAGATAGATAGATAGATAGATAGATAGATAGATAGATAGATAGATAGATAGATAGATAGATAGATAGATAGATATAGATAGATATAGATATAGATATAGATTTTGCAATTCACTTTGCACAGAAAAACATATGATATTCTACTTGAATTATCTTCATTTGGAACTTATAAAAATGAACTGAAATTTAAATAACTACATTTTTTTTCCATTTAGCAAACATATTAATATGTTGAAAGAAACATTGTTGTAGACATTAAAAAAAACATTACCACTGAGAAAAAGCTGTTCAGAGCAATGGTTAAATTACGTGCCATTTCCTAGTGACCACATATTCTCTATGATGATGTATCCCTAATTTGTTCTTTCAAATCTCTTAATGGTGTACTTGTTGCCACTATAACTGAGCCTGTCCACTTTGGTGGTACTCATCTTTGTCTCTTTTCTTCCACTTTTCCCAGCAATATAAAAAAATTTTCGTGTTCTGGTCTTTGCATAACGTGTCAAAAGAATAATAATCTGAGCCTGGTCAAGAGAGAACTCTGAATTGATTTGATCAATAATCCATTGGTTTATTTTTTGTTTGTTTGTTTGCTACTGTATTCTCAGGGATCTTCTTTGGCACCAAAGTTTAGACGCATCAATATTCTTCCTATCCTACTTCTTTAAAATCCAACTTTCATTTCCATAGAGCGTCACAGGGAATACCTGTGGCTTGCACAATTCTGATCTTTGTAGGTATAGACATATCATGACATTTGAATATCTTTTTCATGGCCTTCATAGCTACTCTACCAAGTGCTTGTCCCACTTGGTTGACAGATTGTTTCCTTACTGTTGATGGCTGATCCTACAAAGCAGAAGCTATCCGCCATTTCAATATCTTCATTGTCAATTCTATGGCTGATTGTTCTAAGAAGTAAATCTTTTTTCTCCAAAATCTGGTTATTAAACAAAGTAACTTTAAACACTGTAATAAAACAGTAATATCAACAGTTTTTTTATTATTATTATTTTAAAAAAGGTTTTTAAATTATTATTCTATTTTATATTGAGAAAAAATATCAAGAAAAACCATGCCATTTATTCAAAACATTAATATCTAGCTGGATGAAAAATAATAGAATACTACAAAAACACAGTAATGAAGCACACTTGAACCTGCCATTCATCCAAAATAACTCGGCTGCACTTTCAGGACACTTAATAATATCACTATGACTTGTTTTAATTTCTCACAAATCAGTCTGGATATCTCTTCAAATATTTTACTAAAAATATATCCTACTTTTCCTGCATTTTGAAGTTACTGGTTATATGCCAAAGAGGTGTCTACCATTTGCTTTCTCAACATGATGAGTGCTACCTAATTAGTACTTCCCAATATTATATATTTGCCTGAAGGTTGTAAGTCATATTACAGATCCCACCCAACTTACTTTGGAAGTGGGGGGGGGGGGAGAGAGAAAGAATTATTGACTCTGGCTGCTGCCAATTTCAATGACATTCTGGAGGCAGAAATGGATAAATTATAAAGTTATTCCCTTATGTGAAAGACTCATCTGTCACTAACAGTACTCACTGGGGCATGAAATTACAATCGCTCTTCTCCCTATTCCAGTCACAACTTTCTCATTGAGCTAATACACTGATACAGTCTAATGCAGCTGAGTTCTGGAAACAAGAACCCATATTTCCAGGTTAAAACCTTTCTAAGAATCCCAGTTCTATTTAGGATTTGTAGTTAAGTAGAAACTAGGCATATGAAGGCTAAGAGGGAAAAAACCAAAGAAACTGAAGACATTTTTTCCTCCCAAGTCCTTTTTTTTAAGGAAACATTTTGGAAAGATGTTTTAAAAACCCTCCAGTCAAATATTTTCTTTAAAAATTAATGGAATAAGTTAAGGTGCTCAGACATGCTGTCTACCAACATAAAGACTTTTTATTTAGAACATTATGGTGCTACAATTCCTGTATAGAGATAGTGCAGTACAACTTTCGGGTGTAATAAGATGCAGTTCTCCCCAGAGTCCTCTAATTTCATAAGACAAATAATAAAGGGCTTCATTTGCTAAGTATAAAATACTTAAGTCATCTCAAAAACTTTTTAAAAGTAAATTAAACTAATATGCCTTATTTCCTTGAGAAATATGTATCCAACATTATAATTGTGTGTAAATCAAGGTATAATCACTTGTTTCAATGCATGACTTGCATTGAAACAGCAAAGTAAACTTAAATCAATAAATAAATAAATACTGAATACATTTCATTGTTTCCAAAATACTTGCTTTTTCTTGCCCATCCTCCAAAGATTTGGAAATGTTATATATGTATTACAACAGGAATGCAGGTAATCTTTGACTTATACATTATTCTCCTTTTCCTTAGCGAATGCCAATTCAGAAAACAATTTACAGGTAGTCCTTGACTTATAACAATTCTAACTGACCATTCAAAGATACAAGAGCACTGAAAAAAGTGACTTATGACCGGTTTTCACACTTACAACTGTTGCAGCACCCCCATGATCAAAATCCAGCCACTTGACAACTGGCATGCATTTACGACAGGGTCACGTGATCCCCATTTATAACCTTCCCAGCTAGCTTCCACCAAGCAAAGTCAATGGGGAGAGCTCTCGGACAACACATCTCATGCCACTCTTAAAGATCTTCTACCCACAGGCTCAGGTTCCAGGGCAGGTAAGTCTCATTTCAGCAGCAAAATCAGAGTTTTGTCCACCCTGATGAAGTGGAATGGTTTCTTAGAGCTGAGTTTAGCCACTGGTGTTTTAGCTCCTTCTTCCTTCTGGTTAATTCAGTCTCCTGACAGGTGACAGGTGACTAGGTCCATCCAATGGTGAACGCTTCTCTACAGGAGGAAATAGCTGCACCTGCTTTGACAAGAGGCAATTGTCTGCTCTTTCTTAAGAGGCTATCACTGGCCATCACCAACAAAATTGAACAATTTTCATCAGTCTTCAAACTTCACTTTTTAAGGCAAGTTATTAGTCTATTGCACAGGTCTGCAACCTGCGGCTCCGGAGCTGCATGCGGCTTTTTCAGCCGTCTCCTGCGGCTCCCAGTCCTCTGCCATGTGCAGTCCAAAAAAAAAAAAAGTGGGACTAAAAAAGTTCAACCAATCAATTCAAAAATGCAGAGTAGGTGCATATCTTGCCTTGGCTCCACTCTTCAGTCAAATCCTGTTCTGCGCATGTGCGTATGTACGCGCATGTGCACACATTTTTTGTGGCTCCCAGTTTTTCCTTTTGTGAGGGAAGCGGTTCCGAGTGGCTCTTTCACTGTTTCAGGTTGCTGACCCCTGGTCTATTGTTCCAGAAAGTGTTGGGAGAAGCAGATGCTCTGGACTCCTTTCATTTAGGATTCAAGTCTGATTGAGATAGCATTGATCACGCTGCTTGGTAACTTTGGGCAAGCTCAGCATACAGTACTAGAGCCATCCTGACCCGCCTTGATCTCTCATCAGCTTTTGATATCATAAAACATGATATCCTTTTGGAGCAACTTAGGGGTCTGATAGGCAGTGTTACGGTGTTTCTCCTCCCTTCTCCAGGGCAGTTCCAAACAGAGACTGAGCCTGAGATCCCTGCTTTGTGAGGTACTCTCTCACTACTCCTATGTAACATTACATGAAGCCACTGGGTGAGGTCATTCATCAGCACAGAAATTATTGTATTGTTCTATGCTGATGACATTCAGTTGTGCAACTCAGTCCTGGCCCAATGAGGTGATGCTGTCAATTTTTTCCCCTTTCCTGGCGCCTGGAGGATCTAGAAGTTTGGATGCGGAAGAACAGGCTTTGGTTCCACTTTGGCAAGACCAAGATTTTTCCATCTTTAACTCTGCGCAGGGAGACACACTTCCTCAGTCAGAGTTGGTGTGCGATTTGGGGGTCTTCCTAGATTCACAAGTCCTGCTTAAAGAGCAGGTAGCAGCCACAGCCCTTTCCACAGGTTCATCTGTACTCGCCAAAAGTACTTGTCCAAAAGTACTGGACTTTAATTTCTGTAATTCTAAATTAACAAGTTCCAACATTTCTGAAAGGGTTAAATCATTTGACGACATACTTACATCCTGAAGCAATTTTTCAAGGTTTTCCTGCAGTTCATAAAAGTACCGAGAGGTAATGAGTCCTTCACGTGATTTATCCAGGCAGTCTCTGGCCAACTCAAGAATTTGATGCTGAATAAAGCTTAGGACCCCATCTGCTAATTGCAACACATTTTCAGGTGCACTCGATGCAATAAATTCAGCCAACCGTTCCTCCATTTGGGCTGTGGCCTAAAGATGGGTCAAATGATTAGTGACATTTTGCTATAAATAAATCAACATATGAGCTTAATTAAATATATTAAACCTAATTAATGGGCCTTATTAGACTATTTAAGAATTTTGCCTATAGAAAATAAATGAACTTTGTTCTCCATTATCATTGTAAACATTCATATTAAATTTATTGATATTATATTCCATAATTATAACTTACAGATTAAAAAACCATTTCAGAAAAGTTTAAACACCAATGTGAGAGAACTATAATGGGAGTGCATATAATTTTTATTTTTACAAGCTTCATAGTGGATCTTTCATTTATTTTAGCATCCTATCTTGCTAAGGATGAAAAAGTTTGACTTCAAATTTTAAGCTTAAGAGTTTTAAAAAGTATGGGATCTAGAATTATAAACGCATTTTATCTTTCAAACAGACTTTTAAGAGAGACTTTTGAACCACCTAATACCACTTATATACCAGATAAAATCCAATTTATATTTTGGCACACATTGATTCTTAACTGGCAACCTTTTGCAAATACATTTTAAAAACTAGACAGCTCCAGTCATCTTCTTTGATGAAAATGCTTTCTTAACTTAAAATATTTATAAATATTTTATAAACCCTCCATTTGCTTAAATAACTCCAACGTGGATTTTCATTTTATAATTATTGCTTTAGCAGTGCCTTAACTTTGTATAAAGAATAGGTCCTTTATATCATATATTTTTAATCGCATATATTTTTATTATTCCTACTAAATGGATATAGAAAAAGCCTCAGACTGCTCAGAGTACCTTCTTACCTTTGGAAATCTTTCTTTGTATACATGGTTCATCATCACTATTTCACTATCAAAGGACACTGGAGAACGACCAGGGCTAAAAACCAAAAAGTTTGAGAGGTAAAGCATTGTATTATAAGGCAGTATGACTGTTTGAGCATACCATCCACTTTAATGTGATGATATATTTCATAAAGCAATTAGCTACATAAATTTTGTATGCATAATTACTACGTAATACTTTGGCTTTAATTCAGAAGACATGTTTTGAAATATATGCAGCACTCTTCTCAGGCTCATGAAAACAGCCACATCTTTTTTTTTTTTTTTTTGGATCATACAGTTGTTGCTGTTGAAGTTTCTTCGTTGAAAGTTACAGTGTACTAATGTGATTAGTCAATTATTTTTTACTTCCCAGCCAAGGGGTCAAGAAAATGTACAGTAATCAAGGTCACCTAGCCAGCTTGCGTGCCTAAAGAAGACCAAAATCTGGGTCTTTCTGCTCCTAGGAAATTGGCTCTCACTAGAAGATAGTAAGTTAATACAATTTTGGCAAAAGCAGTTAATGTATAAAATCCATTGTTGCTGAATTTCATTCCTAGGCATTGTAGTCAATATGGAGAATTCAGCAATAATTCAGCATTATTTAAATATTTGGTTATTTTCCCTTAGAACAAAAAAAAAGTGATTTAGGATCTAATATAAAGATGTTTCCATTAGACATTTTTTAATATTTCCTAGGCTTGGGGATAGTATGTTTGTAGAGCCCCAATTGTATATTTTATTGTGTTTTTACTGGTATGATTGTTTTTACTCCAGGCTGCCACATTTGTTTCATGTCTTTTTCAAACTGTATTTAATTGCTTATTTGATTTTGTAAGCCACTCAACCTACTAGAGTGGGTGGCCATAATAAATTTGGTAAAATAAATATTTCTAATCTTTAACCTTTCCCTACCCAATGGTCACGTCAATTTAAAATAATGTGGATTAAAGGGGTCTATGAAAATTCACCATGACCAACTCTCCCCACAGCCAACTTTCTACAGGACAACTCGACATGGCCACCTCGCCACAGGATAATTCTCTGCAGGACAAGAGTTACACTAATATCAAAGAAATGGTGGAATAGAATCATTAAAAAACAGATGCAAAAGGAGGGACAAAATGAAATATGAATGACAAAAATTAAAATATTTTTTTTTATTTATTTTAAATAATTGATTTGAATTGTTAAATTGTCCTGCAGTGAGCTGTCCCGCAGCGAATTGCTGTGGCAAACTGGCCCGGAGTGAGTTGGCTGTGGAGAGTTGGCCATGATGAGGTGGCCACAAGAAGCTGGCTGTAGCAGGCTGTCCCATTCCGGGATTAAAAGTGATCTGTGCACTGATTTCAACTTTATCAAATTTATACTACTAAAAATAATGAATGTAATGAATAATGGCTTTCCAGACATTCCAAGAGACTAATATAGCTAGATATACTGTAGATGCAAGACCTATGTTGGTCCATCTAGCCCAGCGTTTCCCAACCTTAGGAACTTGAAGATGCGTGGACTTCAACTCCCAGAATTCCCCAGCCAGCTATGCTGGCTGGGGAATTCTGGGAGTTGAAGTCCACGCATCTTCAAGTTCCTAAGGTTGGGAAACGCTGATCTAGCCCACTCAGTCTGGCAGCTGTTCTTCAAAATTTTAAGCAAGAGTTTTTTCAGTTCTAGTTGTGAATGTCAAGGATTGAATCTGAAATTATATACAAACCATACAGTCCATCGTGTGAATGATGATACTGCAGCAATTAATGGGTGAAACAAAAGTAATTTTTCTTGCAAGGATACTGCAGAAAATTAAGTAAAAGAATGAAGGGTTTAAGGATTACCTCAGGCTACGAGACCGAGGCCGCATTGCTGGAGAATGCCTTCCTTCCTCGTCAGTGATACTCTCAGTGCTGAAGTGCTTTGTCAAAAAGTGAAGTTCATCAGCTGTTGGTTGATAGGGCAACTGGTGTAGCTTCTCCTGAGATGAGCAAGATGACTAAGAACAAAATGTATGCAAGAGAATACTTAAGGACAGGCAAGTATTTTACAAAAGTACATAATGATTTGTTTCTAGGAGAAAAAAATACAAATGTTCATGTATCTTATATCTGTTCTTGAGTAATCACTCTAGTAAAGGAAAAAGGACTTGATGCGTAAGAACAAAATTCAAAGCCATTTCTGAAAAGTATTTGGTGGGTTTTTTTTGTATGCCACAACAGATCTACGACCAGAAATCAGCAACTTTGATTCAAAATTAGTTCGAAACTTTTCATAAAAACACACAAATTATCCGTGAAAAGCAGAAAATCATTTGTCTGCCTCAGCTACTGTAGAAATAATTTATTCAGAAACTCTATTATTGCTACCCTTGTAATAAGTTCCATAAAAGCCAAGGTTAAGGGTACTGTACATTATGGTAATCTGGAATCAAAGAAAATTCCTTATAATAAAAAAGTTAGGAATTATTAAATGAAATTATAAACATGAGACAGGTTTTAGGATTTCTTGACTTGCCATGAGAGCCAGTGTAGCTTGTACTTTCATTCTCTGTATCTTATATAACATTAAATTCAATTCAATTTAATATTGAACTAGGATTAATGAAGTGATCAAAAGGTCAAGTGCTTTTTGTTAATATATTTTAAATGAATAACATAACAGAATGAGTGAGACTTCATTATGAAGGAAATACAGAATATTGGAATCTTAATCTGAATCAGTTGTGAAATTCCCTTCAAAAGTGTTTTGAGAAGTTAAATAATACATTTCTGACAGAATATGAAAAAAAAGAAATATTGATCCAAAACATCTCAAATTCCATTAGCTATCAGGAGGAAAAGAACCTGGAATCATTCACCAATCAACACAGTGAGCATGTACTTACTGAAACTGTTGAACTTGGAGTGTTAGTTCCATATCCAGATGAAGGGAGGGAGGCCAAGGACCAACGGCGCCCATCTGTCCTAGAAAAAGTATTATTTTAAAATGTTATTAAAACACATGTTTAAATAATAGGTATTACCTATTTAAATAATTCATATGCAGGAGTTAGGGGATAATGTAATTTATACTACTTAAGTTTCAAATGCCAACAGAGTGTAGTTAAAAATCTAATTTGCCACTTGCAAATTGTTGCTGACCCAGAGAATAAACACAGCAGAACAACGTGGCAGATATCTACACAAAATATACTAAGGGTGTCAACAACCGCGTGTCTTCTAAACAAATATTTTCTAAGCTTTTTGCTGTGTTAATCTTTTTTCTCTTAGGTATTTCAAAAGAAAGCCCAATTAACTGAGTCAGGAGCAAACTTTCCATTCAATCTTCTATATACAGAAACACAACTTACAGTTCAAGTCCATTTTTCTTTTAAATTGGGGGGGGGGAACGTAACATTTAACTTATGTCTTCATGCTTCATGCACAAGATCACAAATATTTAAGATGTTGTTACAAAAATGCATGCTACAGTTAGCAACCCCAAATAGGCACTGTGTGTTACATTTTATATGCAAAAATCCAGATTCCTGAATAAAACATCTATGGTCTGATCAAGCAGAAATCTTCTTGTGTTCTTATGGTCTACGAGGTATTTTCAAAGGATATGTATTATAAACATTTTTTTTCAATATTTTAAAAAATGTTGAAAAGAGATACTGCAGGGAGGTCCATTTTCTATAAATAATTATATTTATAAATATACAAACATGGTGCAAAACATTAACTATTACTTGGCATGATTATGGTTAAAAATCACAGTTCAATCATTCAGGGCCCTTTCAAAACAAACATCATCCAGAGAAATATATAAAGCAAATAAAAAGGAATATGTTTCACCCGTAGTTTTCATATGGAAAAACTACTTGTTTAGTGGATCAACTTATCACCTAGCCAATATACATAACCGTAAGGAGTACTGTTTCTTTGAAAGGAGCAGTTCCAAGGCAGAAAATTTTCAAACAGTGTTCACTTAGCAATTGCAGAAATAGAACACCTATTAACAATAATTATTAGATTTGTAACTTTTACTTTCAAGTGCGAAAATCCTTAGTCACTAACTTCTCCTAAAAATTTTTTACTGAAAGTAATCCTTTCACTTGCGGTAAAGCAGAATAGCAACCCGCTGCTCCAATATGACCATTTTCATGATACTGATTTGTTTCATTTTACAGTTGATTTAAATTTAAATTGATATAATACAGCTCCCAGAATTATTCCTAAGTATTTTAATTCTGGGTTTACTTCTAAATTGATAAAGTTTATTTCTCTTTTAAGTGAGTATATCTAGAGATGCATAACATTTAGAGGAACAGCAATATTTTGTTTTCAATAGAAGTCATATTTAAAAAAAAAAACAGATGTCACACATTCTAATTGGTACCAAAAGAAGTCTTGCTGACATGCCTAAATGGGTTATGAAAGCATGAGCTCGCTGAGACTGCAACATGCAAAAGCTTTCCATTCATACTGCATACAACTTACATCAGCTGTACCATTTACCTGTCTGCCCTGTGTCCATGGCTATGTAAAAGAAACAGTAGCAGCAATAAAAATAAGAACAAAATACAGAGCATTTGCAAACATTTATCAAATAGTTATTTTTATCCCTTTAAACATCCTAAACAATTCTATGGATGAACTTGCAGTGTAAGAAAAAGAAACATATTATTTAATGACAGATTTATAATCCTATTTGTACACCATCAGATTTATACTGACACTGAAATAATTCCACCACTTAGCTTTGACAATTATTCATCTTTACCTTGCGTATATAAGTAGAAGCCCAGCTTTCACATTATTACCAAATTCAGGTATGCTCACAAAATACTAAACTTGAGATTTATTGTTAAGTAATATTTTCTTAGCAAAACAAATGGTAGTAGCCTGACATCCTAACAATATTGATGGGATTTTTAAAACTGCTAGGGAGATTTTTTTTTAAAAAAAGGTATAAAATGGCTATAACATCCCATCGTAAGTTAATAGTGGTAACTATGAAAAAAATCATTATATTTGAAGACCCCGATATTTCATCCCCAAAACCTATAGGTCCATAGACACTAATAATAATAATAATAATAATTTTATTTATATACCGCCCTTCTCCCGAAGGACTCAGGGCGGTGAACAGGGCAGATATATAAAAAATACAAAAATACAAAAGTTAAAAAGAATTAAACATATGCCCAACTAAAAACAGTAAATACATATATTAAAAATGACAATAAAAACCCAACCCAACCCCCATCAGGCCAGGCCGGCTTGTTCAAATAAGAGTGTCTTCAGATCGCGACGGAAGGAGCGAAGGTCAGGCGCCATCCGGAGCTCAACCGGCAACCGATTCCATAGCTCCGGGGCGCCCACAGAGAAGGACCTCCCCCTGGGGGCCACCAATCGACATTCTCTGATCGGTGGCACCCTGAGGAGGCCCTCTCTGTGGGAGCGCACAGGGCAGAGGGAAGTTGATGCCAGCAGCAGGTGCTCCCTAAGGTACTCCGGACCCATGCCATGTAGGGCCTTAAACACCATTACCAGTACCTTGAATCTCACCCGGAAGACAACTGGCAACCAATGCAGCTCACGGAGCAGAGGTGTAACATGGGAGTATCGGGAGACTCCCAACACTACCCTTTGTTTGCATCTGGCTCCCTGCTCTATCTGATTTTTTAATCAAAACGAAAATAGAAAGCTGGTATGGTGCAACTAAAAGTATTGTCTTTATTTTCAAGGATATAGCTAGGCTGAAAATGATCCCCCAAAACTTCTTTGGGGAAAAAAGATGGGGAATAGTGCAGAACAGTGTTTTCACTGACAGTACAGCCGAGGTCCAGAGAGGGTGCAAAGGAAGTGCAGCCAGGTTTGGGGAGTGTGCAAGGGAGGCACGGTGAAGATTTTGGAGATGTGCAGGGGTGTGCGAGTGGCTGGCAAGGGAGAAGCATGAGACTTATCCCAGTGACTTATGACTCGTGTTTTTACCTCCTGGCTTCCAAGTGACTTTCTGGGGAAGCTGGCAAGAAAATTTGCACAGTTGTCTATCACACAATTGTGGGGCACCGTAATTGGTCATAAGTGCGAGCCAGCTGATTTGTACCCAGACTCCAAGGTCAAATCGTACCCACCATTCATTCATCCAGTGCCATCATAACTTCAAATGGCCACTGAACTGCTATGTGTTTTAACTTTGCATTTTTGACTGGAGATTGTTTGCTACCCCGAGTCACTTTTAGAGATGGGCAGCCATAGAAATTTAATGAATAAATAAATATTGCAATGTATTTGTTTCTGATTATATTGCAAAATAACAAAAGTCCACAAACTTGCTACTACCTCAATAAAGAACATAGAAGCAGAGTTTATCTGAGGGGGAAAACTTACTGAAACACTTGACTTCCTTTTAAAAGGAGCCATCATGGCCCAAATTGTGAATATCTGATTAAAGGCAAACTGACACTCACTCTCTCTCTCTCTCTCTCTCTCTCTCTCTCTCTCTCTCTCTCTCTCACACACACACACACACACACACACACACACACACACACACACACACACAAATGGAATAAAATGACTCATACATACCTACGGGCAGGAACAAAGGAAAAGTGAGATGGTGCATTTGGAGAAAAATTTCGGGGGCTATCCAATGGACTTCCACCTGCTTAAAAACATACAAAAATGGTATTTGAACCATGCTTACAACTATTTCTATATTATAGTTAATATAAATCTAACATACAGTTTTCAGAATTATGGTTTTTATTGTTATTAATCACTGTCTTCCATCCTATTTCCTCTAACTTTTTCTGGTGAAAAATAAGGCAGAATAAATGATTAAAAACAAAATAATGAGGAACACAAATGGAAAATGTCATGGTTTAAGAAGGGACGCGGTGGCTCAGTGGGTTAGGACGCTGAGCTTGTCGATCAGAAGGTCAGCAGTTTGGCGGGTCAAATCCCGAGTGCCGCGTAACAGAGTGAGTGCCTGTTACTCGTCCCAGCTTCTGCCAACCTAGCAGTTCGAAAGCACGTAAAAATGCAAGTAGAAAAATAGGGACCACTACGGTGGGAAGGTAACAGCGTTCCGTGCGCCTTTGGCGTCTAGTCATGCCGGCCACATGACCATGGAGACGTTCTCGGACAAGCGCTGGCTCTTCGGCTTTGAAACGGAGATGAGCACCAGCCCCTAGAGTCGGAAACGACTAGCATGCACGTGCGGGGGAACCTTTACCTTATGAATTACATGAATTAATCAGGATCTAATCTATGTGACCTAGATTGCTAGGCCAATCTGGAAATACTCTATTGTATGAGTATATGGTATTGCCTATGCCCTATGAAGTTACAAATAATGTTTCATATGCATTAATTTGTATTTATCTAAAAGGAACAGAACATTAATTCCTTCTATACCTGCACAATATTATTTGAAATGTGAACATTACTATGCAGCTTTGTAGTAAATCAGCTTTAAATTAAACATCTGCATAATGCAAAAATGTAAACCACACTGGAGCAGAGCAAAATTCTAATCAGCCTAACCTTCTTGCTCCTATAGATACCCACCAAATATGTCTCTCAATTCTATGTATCTTTCCTTACTGAGATTTCCCTAGTAATCTAGTCCAGAAAAAAATATTAACAAGTAAACAATAATGTCCCACACTTCTTTTCTGCTTCTTGACAGAAACTCAGCAGAAGATAAGACATCCAGGATGGAATACATCTTCCTCACCAAAAAGTTTAAACCGGAAGCCAAGAGAACAAAAGGCTATTTCATAGAAATAGAATGGTGAGTGTGCCTTATTTCCCTTCTGTGGGCCTGTGCTTCTAATTGAATCCCTCATGTATTTTGCTCCTTGCCTTCTAACAATTTCTATGTGTGTATGCTTTTAATCCCCACTCTCTATCCTAGGGCTATCACATATGGCCTGAAAAAATCCAGATGGCAACTAGACAGCAAGAAAGAATGTTCTATATTACCTGTGCCATCTTGTGGAATGGAATGGAATGGAATGGAATGGAATGGAATGGAATGGAATGGAATGGAATGGAATAGAATAGAATAGAATAGAATAGAATAGAATAGAATAGAATAGAATAGAATAGAATAGAATAGAATAGAATAGAATAGAATAGAATAGGAGTTTGGCGGCTCCCCGTTCAAGCAGGAGAACCTATACCATTTCAGACAAGTGACTGTCTAGCCCAGGGGTGTCAAACTCAATTTCATTGAGGGCCGCATCAGCATTGCGGTTGCCCTCAGGGGGCCTGGTGGGTGTGGCCTGGGTGGGCGTGGCCTACTGGGTGGGCGTGGCCAGAGTGCGTATGGCCTACTGGGTGGGCATGGCCAGCTCTACATCGTTCGCATCAAGGGGGCCTATGGGGGCCTGGGCAGGAGTGGGACAGATCTGAGGGTCTCTGGCAGAAGGAGGGTCTCTGGGCCAGGGCCAAGGCAGCAGGGGCCGTTCCCACACTGTTTCCAGGATGGCTTCGCGGGCTGCATGAAACCACTTCGCGGGCCGGATCCGGCCCCCGGGCCTTGTGTTTGACATGTCTGGTCTAGCCTCTTCTTAAAAATCTCCAGTGATGGAGCACCCACGATTTCTGAAGGCAAGCTGTTCCACTGGTAAATTGTTCTCACTGTTAGGAAGTTTCTCCTTAATTCCAGGTTGCTTCTCTCTTTGGTTTTCAACCATTGTTTCTTGAGTTTAGCCTTGCCCTAATATCATAGCTTTATTCTATCTCTGGGTATCCATGGTTGAGTCCTCTATTCACAGAACCTAGATCCTTTCCCCATATCATTCTTGCTCCAAATTCCTTATGTATAATATACGATACATACAATATTTGTTTATGCAATAACCTGTAATAGAAGAATTGTATTTTAAGCAGTATTCATTTTCTAATAAATCTAGTGCTAACATATGTATCACACAAATTGGTAGACAGGTGCTACGCTGTGACAGGTGAGAAGTATCTTTTTAATGACTTCAAACTTTTAATTGTATCTCATGCAAAATATTTCTCAGTATAAGCTGAAAAGTCACAAACAGTCATAAGTTCAACGTTGGAACAGTCATAAGTTCAAGGATGGATCACAAGTCCATTTTTTCCAGGGTCATCAACACTTCCCAATGGTTGTTGAACAATGGGCATTAAGCAAGAACTACCTGTATTACAGATTCAAACAGACCTCTTCTCTGTTTGCTGTTAAGTCACCTTTCTCATTTCTACTTGGGTCTCTGGCAAAAGCACTTTTTCTGTAGTCTCTTCTTCCATTCTACCCTCCCCAAACTTTCTTATGCTACATTTTTTTTCCACCTCCATCACCTTCATTCATAACATTGTACATTTTTCCCATATCTGATTCTTCCATTATCACCATTCAACTATCACTGTAAGGGACAATTCTGATCAGCTATTAATTAATGATTCTCAGAGTAGAAAGAACCATTACATAAACATAATTCAGCTGCTTCCAAAGACCATTAAAAATGCCACATATTTGTTTATTCAGTAAAATGCGAAGAAAAAGGATAGGTCTTAAATATCAAAGCAAATATTAAAGCATAAAGGCTTGGACTTGTTTGCCAGGGCAAATAACATATTGTATACAGGGATCAATTTTTTTCTACAGCAAAGGTTCCATTCTAGTTTTTCAAGTTTCAGATTTTTAAGCCAAACACTGGACAAGTTTCCAGTATCTGGGAGGTTGAGAAAAGCTTGGTTTCATGTCCTGATATGATTCTGACTCACATGCTAACAATACTTCCTGACATACACTTTTATCTCTGCATTTTACTTCCCTGAATCCTAAACCCTACTCCACAAAAGTAGGTCACTTTCATTCAAATCTATTATATCCTTGCTTGCTTGCTCTTTTTATTTTTTTTTCTCATTGATTTATTCATGCTCCTTATCATTTGCTCTTCTTACAGTCCAAGCTGCAATTCCCCCATATACCACACTTGTCACAAATCTTGATCACCATCAGCCATCCTGACTTTCATCAACTAAGACATTCACATAATATATTTTAGGAAGATAAAGTGTAGACGTGGCTAGCAGTTTCAATCATATTCATACTGCAGGCAGCACTTTTTTGCCAACATGTCACAAAAGTAACTGAAAGTCGGTTTTATCTCAGTTTATTTTATGAAAACTTTACTGACATACACTCAGGATGCCAGTTTAAAATATTTAGGAGAAAGATTATGGTCTTCCTTTCTCCATCAGTTTCCATCACTCTTTTATCAGTGTTTCACAGCAAAATATTGTTTTCTACTGCATACAAACACTGTAATTTCCGGTCTGCTTCAACTATAAACTGTATGTAAATCTGAATTTGATCCAATTTTTCAGATAGAAGGCAGTTGTTTTCAAAAGGAATAACCTTATACATAACTAGTCTGTACATTATATGCATTTAATCTCTTGAACTGACAGTACCGTATTTTCCGGCGTATAAGACGACTGGGCGTATAAGATGACCCCCCAAATTTTGAGATGATTTTCAAGATTTTTCGTCTTATACGCCGGAAAATCAGCGAGCCCGGGAAGGCACGCCCTCCACTCTCACTGTGGAGGAAGGAGGGCAGGCTGGCGTCTGGCAGGAGCCGGCAGGGCAGTCCTGCGTACGCGCAGCCGGGGAGTGCGCGCGTGTGCAGGACTGCCCTGCCGGCTCCCGCCCAACGCTCTTCCCTCTTGAGGCAGCATCCCCGAGGACTCCTTAGGAGCCGGGGAGCAATGCTGCCTCAAGAGGGAAGAGCGTCGGGCGGGAGTCGGCAGGGCAGTCCTGCACACGCGTGCACTCCCCGGCTGCGCGTGCACAGGACTGCCCTGCTGGCTCCCGCCAGACGCCAGCCTGCCCTGCTTCCTCCACAGTGAGAGGGGAGGGCGTGCCTTCCCGGGCTCGCTGATTTTCCGGCGTATAAGACGACCCCCCAACTTTTGAGATGATTTTCATGGGTTAAAAAGTCATCTTATACGCCGGAAAATACGGTACTTCTGATTCAATGTTGCAGTGGGGACCATCTGCCAGGCTATACACCACCAGCTTCACACAGACAATCTGAAAGACCATCTGAAATGGAATCGCTGTTGAATACTGTTTGAATATACAACTAAGATATTGCAATGGAATTTAGAGAGGACAAAAGTGCCACCCTTACCATCAACAGGGGGAAAATAGTGAAAACTGAAGGAATCAAGATAGCCTATGGAAATAACATCAAGAGTCTAGATGAGTACCAATAGCCACTCTGGATGCAATTCGAAATCATCTGGAGGACCACATGAAGACTGTCAGCTTTGATAAAATCTCCATCGGTAAATTGCAAAAGAAGCTTTACTTATTTTATTTATTTATTTATTATTGGGACTTATATGCCGCCCTATCTCCCGAAGGACTCAGGGCAGCTAACAACAATAAAATACAACAATACAAAAGTTAAAAAGAATTAAATTAACAGCCCCAATAGAATAAATTAAAATTGGAGTTAAAAATTAAAAAACATTTTAAAATCCCTGTTGTCAGTCCAGGTCAACCTGATGGAAAAGAAGTGTTTTAAGGCCGCGGCGAAAGGACCGGAGATCCCGGGCCATCCAGAGCTCAAGGGGAAGTTACTTGGAACAGCTTACATCCAGTGATCATACCTTTAATATACAACAACATCTACATATCGTAAGTCCTTGCAAAGGACTCAAAGGTAAACAAAGATGTCAAATTCACTCTAAACATCAGGCTGCATGACCAACCATCGCCATCATAATCATCATCATATATTGTAGGCATAATATGTTTTATAGAAATGTACTGGTAAACAATATAAGCATCTTTAAAAAGTAAGATATTTCTATGTGAATGTAACACAGAGAACTGAAAATTACAAGAAATATTATCAGATAAAAATGTTTAACCTTTACTTCATAACATTTTGCACAGTTAAAAAGATCTGCGTCCAAATTGGTACTTAATTGAATGATACCCAATTTATAGACAACAAAGAAATCTTGCTCATCTATCTTTATTTAAATGAATCCCTGAGAGTCAGGGATCATGTCTATTTATTATATTAAATTCCAAAAGAAGAGAAATTAATTTAACAAATTAAATTATTTACAAATAATATACTTATTTTATATTACCTGCATGTCCATGAAGTGGAGAATGTGGCCGTGGAAGAGTTGGAGATGTGCTAGAGGTTACAATCAAGCTTTTTCTATTACTGGTTCGACAACTGAAATAAAAACATACATCTTTAAGTAAAAGACAGAGCTGCCCTATGGCATCCAAAGCATGGTTGTACTGATTTAGGATTCCCAAAACCTATATGCTAAATTGAATACAAAAGTTGAATAAAATAGTTTTAGTCAGATAAAGATGGACATTAATATGACTTTCTAAATGTGTTAAGCTCTCTTTAATTGCAGATTGTAGTAATACTTGAATAGTGCTATTATATAATGACTATACAAGTTATACATGAGACTTTTTGTCATAAATAACCCACCATGTCTGAATTGGAATAGACAATGAAATTGTAACATTTACAAAAAGGATCGGATGCCTCTTTGAGTCAATACATTTTCACTAAATTGAAAGAAAATGAAAAAAAACCCTACAAAAGATATTATTCATCATAGACGTCATTAGTATGTGAAGTGATTAAGAAACAAATTTTCTTTTCAAATGAAATGAGACCACTGCAGACAAGAATAAGTTTCTGTAAAAGTTCAAAGAGAATAGGGAAGCGCAACAACAGGAGGAAATTCCTTTGCAGGCATCCAACCTTCCCACCCCAAGCATTTCCTCTCCCACCCCTATTTTCCCCAGACAGACTGCAAGCTGAGACTCACCAGAAATAAAGTGGATGTCCCTACTTAAACAGAGCTTTTGAACAAACCTAGCTACCGTATTTCCCCAAAAATAACACCTGGTCTTTTTTTTTCTTTTTGCCTTCAAAAGAGGCACTAGGTCTTACCCGCTTACCTCAGGACCACCGCAGCCAGGCCTCCCACGCCCTGACCCGTTATGTCACTGCCCAATTTCTTCTACAGCCACTAGGGCCAGAAGGCCATGTGAGGTGTTGCACTGGTGTCGCCGCTTGCAGGACGCCATGAGGCACATTGTGCCATGACGTGCGCAAGCAGCAGCACTGACACAATGCGCCACATGGTATCCTGCCACAAGTGGCAACACCAGCGTGGGGCTTGGTGCTGGTGCTGCCACTTACAGCAGGACACCGTATGGTGTCTGCCACAAGGGGCCGCGAGCGGCCACAGAAGTCAGGTGGTGTGTGACAGGTGTCAGGGCATGGGAGGACTGACTGTGGCGGTCCTGAGGTAAGCGGGTGTGGGCCTCATGGGGTAGCTCCACCCCCCAACCCTGCCTTATCTTGATTTTTACATGTGTGCCTTGGCCCACCTTGTACAACCAGACAGTGGGACAGAGTGGGTGGGGTCTTAACTAGGGCTTATTTTGGGTAAGGGTTTATATTAGGCGCACACATAAAAATGAAGCTATAGCTTATTTTTGGGATGGGTCTTACTTCCAGGGAAACACGGTAGTAGCAAGCTAGCTAGCAGCTATAAAGAGTTGGTAGTAGTATAGCTAGCAGCTAGTATAGAGTTGGTAGAGATTTTCCACATAGCTATTCAGGTATGAGGATGCTAGTGATTTTAAAAAGGCTATTCAAAACAAATTTTAACATGAGAAAATTATCTGTCTTCTCAACAAAGCTTTAATAAAACTGAGCCCATATGTACTGCTAACTCAAAAAAACACCTGATCAGCAGTGCCTGATTTATGACTAACCTTGAACTAGCAATTCAAGATATAAAATTTCACGGTAAAATTCGTTTTTAATATAGATTAACTGCCTGCAAACGAACCAATTTCCTCCAAAAGCAAAAGAAGGACTTCCAGTTTTCTTTGTATCTGTGGTAACCAATCCATATCAGACAATCCTGTTACTAAATCAGGATGAAATAGACCTACTGGTATATCCAAATATAAGCACTATCAGATCACAGATAGTAAAGGAGATGCATTGTGTACACAGTAAAGAAATGGATTCTTGTTCTTGCTTTTAAATTTACAAAACGGTTGACAACAGAGGTGAACTTTGACACCTAGCTCAGCAATCAGCTGTTCTGTGGCTGGAGTGGTGAGGTGCAGAGGCAATGCAGATGGCAAAGAGAGTTGTCAAAGGTGTCAAATGGAAGGGACCTTGGAGGTCTTCTAGTCCAACCCCCTGCTTAAGTAGAAGACCATATATCATTTCAGGCAAATGGCTGTCCAATCTCTTCTTAAATACCTCCAGTGATGGAGCACCCACAACTTCTGGAGGCAAGTCGTTCCACTGATTAATTATTCTGTCAGGAAATTACTCCTTATTTCTAGGTTGGTTCTCTCCTTGATTAGTTTCCATCCATTGCTTCTTGTCCTGCCTTCTGATGCTCTGGAGAATAGCTTGACCCCCTCTTCTTTGTGGCAGCCCCTTAAATATTTGAACACTGCTATCATTTCACCCCTAGTCCTTCTTTTCATTAAGCTAGACATATCCAATTCCTGCAACTGTTCTTCATATGTTTTAGCCTCCAGCTCTCTACTCATTTTTGCTGCTCTTCTCTGAACTCTTTGTAGTCTCTATTATCTTTTTAATGTCGTGGCAACCAAAACTGGATGCAGTATTCCAAGGGTGGTTTTATAACCGGCATGATAAATCGGTACTAACACCTCATGCAGTTTTGATTCTATCCCTCTGTTAATACAGCCTAAGACTGTGTTGGCTTTTTCGGTGGCTGCAGCACACTACTGGCTCATATTAGTCCTACAGTATCTGCATAGATCTATCTATCTATCCATCCATCCATCCATCCATCCATCCATCCATCCATCCATCCATCTATCTATCTATCTATCTATCTATCTATCTATCTATCTATCTATCTATCTATCTATCTATCTTAATCTGGGGGTTTGTCCATATGTGAAACTTGTTATTCCAGTACTTTTCTTTAATGCCTGCCTGCAGAAATGCAATGTCCACACTTCACAACTCCTATTCTCATTCTGCACAGTTTCAATGAAATGCATGGTATCTCAACTACATTATTTGGCAGGCATTATAAAGATAGAATATACTGTTTCTATTTATTTAACTTATAGTCTCAGTTTTCCTTTCCTTCACTGAGCAGTCTCTCTCAGTGAATAATATTGGTGAGTATACATGAAGCTGCTTTACAAATTTGTTTCGTGTGTTTTTTTTTCAAATAATGGTTAGATTCCAGGAACAGAAATGATTAATGCAACACAGTGCATGCTGATCAGTGTACGCACTCTTTCAAACAAGAAACTCAGAAATACAAATAAAATCACAAGCACCATGAAGGGCATCCCATGCAATGTGACTTTTATTTTAGTTCCTTCCCTTTTCAACCAGCAATTCCCCACATACCCTAAAGATTGTTGTTGTTTTTTACAACAGAGTTTGGGACATCTAATTTTTAAGAATAACAAAGGAAATGAGGTGTGGAGGGAAAAAGACAGAATCAAGCTACCAATCCAGAACACCTTACTTTTAGGGGGAGAAAAAACTAAAAGAAAGATAAATAAAGCTCTGTAGGCACCAGAGCATTCACAAATTAATGAGAGATGTCCTGATGCCCAGTAAAAACAGTGGTTGAAATTTCATGACATCTTACATAAAAACAAAAGATCTCATAATATCTTGCACAAGACAACTTAGTCCCCACTGTATTATCTTGTGAGATTTCATTATCTCTATTTTGGAGAAAATGTCGGATCCACATTAAAGACTGCACAATCTGCAATAGTATTTGGAGGCAAAATGCATACAAAACGCCAATTAAACTATTCATAGCAAGGAATTCTTCTCTTCATATTAGAACTTGGCACAATTTCAAGATAGACAGCGCAGAATCTTAATATTATATTTCATCAAAAGTTACAGCCACTGAATTATCTTAAAGAAGCGGTAGCTTTGTGGAACGAGTTTCCTATCAACAAGTTTTAGGTATGCTAACTAAATTAAGTATCTTTATCTATCTTAAGAGCAATGTGCTTCTGATATCAATTCTGCAATTGATTATTTAATTCTTTCATGTCCTCTTTGTGGCTTTGCTAAATATATTTTGCTCTTGAAAATAAGAGTGTAGACTGATTAGCAGGGGTCATTCACAGTTTATTTATTGGAATTAACAGAGAAGAGCACATGTCAAAAATAATTGTACAATACATTAAATAAATGGACTTGGATCAAACAAAGCCCAAATTCAGCAGAACTACAATTCCATGGTATCATAGAATTAAGGTTTTTGTTACTTTCCTAGTAATTTTATACCTCATCCAACAGTGTGTGTGTGTGTGTGTGTGTGTGTGTGTGTGTGTGTGTGTGTAGTGGGGGGAATCAATCTGATGAATGTGACACAATTTTGTTTGAAACAATGTTACAGACAATAACACATATGTACTACAGGGAACACTAACAAATTTCATCTGTTTTAAAACAAATAACTTTTAAAACTGTTACTGAATATAGAAACCATTTATACCAAAGGCTTGCTTGTTCTTATCTATTTTCAAGCACATAATTATTCCTGTTGCTAGCTGAACCACTGCTTGCAAAAATTGCTTCCATCTCAAAATTACTATAATTAAAGCTATAGCTTCCATATCTCTGTTTAATATGGCTGCGCAGCTGTTGCTTTTCAGCAATATGTCAGTTTTAGACTTGTATCTTCTGTTGCATCATGAAGAGAAATAATTAAAATACTTGATCTATTGCTAAGAATAACGAAGAATAACTTTGTTTAAGAGTAATTGTGGTTTTAAGACTTCTAGTAAAGACTTTTTTCTTCCTACAACTTCCTGAAAAGGTCATTCGGACTATTTATAACTTTGTAACAATCATGTGGTAGATCTGAACAGACTTGAGGTAGACAGGCAGGGTACAAGAAACTGTTTTGATACTTCTGATCTCATATTATGTGACAATGCCAACATAAGGTCTATTTGCCTACTCACTATGCTGACTTGGCAACATTAAAAAATGAATGGGGCTGTGTTCTTTATAGCAGCTCAGAATGTGGTATTCCTTTTGCTTAATTTTTTTTAGTGTTTTGCAGCACTTCATAAAAGAACAGAAAACAGACCAATAAACCAACTAGTTTACATTGAGGCAAATAACATTAATGTAAGTATTATCAAACGTTAGGAGTGACTTATTTAAAGTAAGAAAAAAGAAACCAATTTTTAATGTGTATAAACATCTTGATAAATTATTATAGCACAACTTAAATTAGTTCCCACAGTAGTTTATTATTCACTGTGTATGCACTCTGACTTATTCATGAACTGCGAGCAACCTAACTACATATCTATACAACATCTCATCTTTCTCTTTATGCTGTACTTTTAAACTTTTAAACTATGAGGACCTCCTGATTAGCAAGCCACCTCACTCCCTGAAATGATATATTTAAGATTTTATTATTACAAAATACTACTATGTATTTTAGTAGCCTGAAGGGTAACCATTCAAAATCCAATATGGCCTATTGTAAAAATCATTTTAAAACAAAGATTTTCTAGCTTTTAAGAACTTCAATTCTGATTTTTTTTAAAAAAAAATCTAAGTATTGATACAAATGTACATCTTCGCTATACTCTCTTATAGAAGAGAAGTCAAGAAGCTATGTTTTCAATCCCTTTCAGACAAACATCTTAAGCAGCTTTGGATACTTTAAATAAACTTCATTAAAACGTATCTGCATTTAATTACACTTCTCATTCATAATCCCCACAGCATTCTCAATTATGTGAAAATAGTAGATTAAGAAAGCATTTTTCATCATATCATCATCATTACGTTTTGGCTTGCCTTAACATTCTATTTGTTTTATTTTTTATTTTTGACAATGGCAAATTAGATAGCATGCCCAACTGTAACCATACATGATCTTTGGAGGCTTCATAATCAACAGAAACACTGTACAATCAAATCACAAACAGTAAATAAAGGGGGCTGAGTTCAAACACACACACACACACACACACACACACACACACACACACACACACACACATCAAATGACAAAGCCAAAGCAAAGCATCATTATGAGCTGTTCCATTAAGGTCAGTGAATCAAATATGCTGGCAGGAAGGCTCTTGTTTTCAATGTCTTTGCTTTGTACTGATTTCATCCAGGTTTGTCTGCCTTTATATTTACCTAAAGAAGTGTTCGTGTAGTGACATCTACTTTTCTAAGGAAATTCAATGACATCATTATATTTTTATTTAAAATTAATTTAAATGAGGAGGGAGGGAGGGAAGGAGGGAAGGAGGGAAGGAAGGAAGGAAGGAAGGAAGGAAGGAAGGAAGGAAGGAAGGAAGGAAGGAAGGAAGGAAGGAAGGAAGGAAGGAAGGAAGGAAGGAAGGACCTAGTGAGTACTTATGCTCCTGAAAGAAGCAAATCATCTTGCTAGTGGCAAGAATTAATGTACCATGAATTTGAGAAGAATCATGATTCAAGTAATGGCCTGTTTCATATATAAACTTTCTGTGAGAATTATAAATTATCCATCATCTTTTTTCCCCAAATGATTCTCTTTTTGAAAACTTTGCCCTCTTTATGAATGGTCTCTGAAAAATATGTATTGTAGCATCCCTTTGGCAAGTATTCATAATTTACCATCCCTCTAAAAGTAGGTCACCATATAATATGAGATTATTAGTCAAAAGATGTTTGTCTCCACATTTGTTAAAACATTTATATTCTACTTCTGGGTCAAATGGGATTGTCATTATGATCAAGTTACATGTGCTTTGCCAATTGCCCTGGCTCCTAGTTTTCTTTCCAAGTTCAGTTAAATGTGATGCAGTGACCTTTAAAGTCATTCAGAGCTTGGAACAAGAATATAGAAGGATCACTTCACTATACTTCAACCTAAAAAAATCTAAGAGAGGCTACTAAAGTGACAATTCAAGAAAGAATCTTTTTGATTTTGGTAGTTTAACTATGGAATTGTTCTTTTCAACAGTTCATCTGGCCTGTTCTGGTAGAGCACTGATACAAAATGACATCATTTTTGACTGCAAAAAAATCCAAAAATATTTTTTTCTGTCAGTTTTCGGAATTCCATTTTTGTGTGTTTGTGTGTGTGTGTATTTGTTTGTATGAAGAAGCACATTCCCATTTCTCATTCTGTAAAAGTGGAAACATTCCACATTTCTCAAAATATCATTTTAAAAGGGCCAGCCCCACAATCTATGGATTTTTTTGATATAACTCAGAAGATTTAGAGAATCTAAATCAGTATCAGTGAAGATTTCTGGTAAGGATATGGCAAGCTAGATATCCCTGAAGGAACAGGGACAGCATTACAGCAAGGATCGGTGGCCAAGGATGGATCCTGGCTGTCAAAATGTTTCCTGAGCAAGAAGAGAGAATGGGATTGCCCCCATATATTCAAGACATCTGATCCTTAAATGTAGATGGCAGAA
The DNA here is from genome assembly GCF_964194415.1 of Vipera berus. Classification (NCBI taxonomy): domain Eukaryota; kingdom Metazoa; phylum Chordata; class Lepidosauria; order Squamata; family Viperidae; genus Vipera; species Vipera berus. Next base: position 58,522,097 of record NC_138204.1, on the reverse strand, counting down.
GCCAAGGTTTTTGTGGTCAGCTAGTGAATGGAATTGCTGGAAGTCAAGGGATTCCATCTATGATCACAAATATAATGTAGCCTAAATGAATGCAAAGCTCAGTTGAACCTCATTTTTAATCAATTTTGGAATTAGTTTTTTACTGCATTCAAATATTAAAGATCTTCAGAATGGTATGGTTGATGGCATTCACAGGGTGAGTTTCTTTCGACATTTGATGACAGAAATTTTAAGTGCAATATTAAGAACATTTTTGGGAAATATTTGGGAATAAACAGCAAAAATGTGCTTAAAGTATTATACAATACAATACAATACAATAACAGAGTTGGAAGGGACCTTGGAGGTCTTCTAATCCAACTCCCTGCTCAGGCAGGAAACCCTATACCAGGGGTAGGCAACCTTGGTTCTTTTATGACTCATGGACTTCAACTCCCAGAATTCCTGAGTCAACTATGCTGACTCAAGAATTCTGGGAGTTGAAGTCCATGAGTCATAAAAGAGCCGAGGTTGCCTACCCCTGCCCTATACCATTGCAGACAAATGATTGTCCAATCTCTTCTTAAAATGTTCCAGTGTTGGAGCATTCACAACTTCTGGAGGCAAGTTGTTCCACTGGTTTTCCTTAAAGTTATAAATGAACTAAGGGTCTACATTAGGGTTTCTTAAACAGGATTCTCTGGAAACCTAACATAAATACATTTATGAACTATTCATATATTAACTTTCATTTTAACATATTAAAGAAAATCTTGTCATTTGTATAAATTTAGATTATTTATACATGTATAAATATAAATTTACACATATGTAAATAACAGGAAGTGAAAATGTCCACTTCTAGAAATTAAATACTTTTTGAAGATATTTTATAAAAGATAGGCAAGTAATACTTTGTTAAATGAAAAGGTATACCTAATAAAACACAACAGATAATTTTAAATGCTTTAAACAGGAAAAGCATGTTTGGTGCACTCTGCTCATTCTGCTCATTCCCCAAATTACAATCTTGCTTTAAATATAATCAGTTGCAGGTCTAAAAACAACTATCAAATTTATATTGTATATAAGACAGAAACAACCAACTGTTCCAAGCAGCCTATTATTCAAAAGAAAAATGAATTTCCTTTTATCACTATAGTAGAGCAAGAGAAATAAAAACAGGCAGCTGGTGGTGCAAAGAAAATGGCCCAATAAATAATCTGATAATAGATAAAATCATTTAATAAAACATACAATTTTAAAATGTTACATTCCATTTATTAAATACGATTATGTGTGAACATTGCTAGAATAGTTGACATATTTGCAATGTTTTCTCCGAGCTTTTTTGTCACAACTTATAATACCAATATATATTCATGCTCTTCTGAAATACAAGATTAGGACACCAAATTACTTGGATATAATCCTATCTTCCAATATAGGAATAAGAGATACACTATCATACGCATCACTCTTCTAACCAGGCTAAGAAACACAAAGTTTCTTATAGTTAGGGGTTATTAGGGATATTCCTCCACTTTGGAAAATTAAGATAGTTCAGAATCAATTGAAATGGATGGCAAGAACTCAGCTATAGCTGCTATATTTAAGAAATCTCTCTTAACATAGCTCAGTCTGACGAAGATCTTACACATAAATTTAACACTCTCTAATGAAATCTCATTTTACTATCATTTTAAAATTCAAAGGAGACAATCTTCTCGCCCGATCTTCGCTCCTTTCGCCGCGATCTGAAAACATACTTGTTCGAGCAAGCCGGCCTGGCCTGAGGGGGGATTGGTGGGGTTTTTTACTATTTTTATTGGGGTTTTTTAGTATGTATTAACTGTATTTTTAATTGGGCATGTATTTAATTATCTTTTATCTTTTGTAAATCTCTGTGTTTTATTCTTGCCCTGTACACCGCCCTGAGTCCTTCGGGAGAAGGGCGGTATAGAAATATTAATAAATTAAATTAAATTAAATTAAATCAGAGGAAGTCATTTTAATTTTATCAAAGGCCCCTGTATTACTAGGAGGGGGTAGAGGGTTTGATGAACTGGTGTAATAAAAACAGGAAAAACAAAAGAGATCATTGTCAATTTCAGAAAACGATGGCACAACCATGTATTAACAATTCAGCTGTGGAGGTGGTTAGGAGTATTAAGTTTCCGGGTGTGCAGCTGACAAGCAGGTTAGCTTGATCGCTCAGCAGTGAGACACTGGTGAAGCAGACACAGCAATGCCTACATTTTCTAAGTCTTATGAGAAAAGCACATCTTCCTTCTCCTATTCTTATCAGTTTCTGTAGAGGGACGATTGAAAGCATCCTGTTGTATTGTATTTTCTGTTTGGTTTGGAGGTATTACTGTTTCGGACAAGAAGGCTCTTAAGAGTGGTGAGGATGGCAGAAAGGATTATTGGAAGTTCACTTCCTTCTATCCAGGACATAGTATATAAACACTGCTTGATCAGGGTCCACAATATTGTCTGGGATGCTACACATCCTCTCCATGATTGCTTTTCTTTGTTACCTTCTGGGAAGAGGCTTCGTGGTATCCGAAGCAGAACAACTAGATTCTGAAACAGCTTCGTATCAACCCTGTTAACTCTCAAGAAATCAGTGTAGTTCTTGGGATGATCTGGGATAGTTAAGCCGCCGTGATAAATTTTCTATGATTTGTTTACAATAACAGTTTGTTAACAGAGGGTTTTGAAATTTTAATCTTGTCTTTTTTATTATAATTGTTCTTCCTGTTAACTATTTTGTTATTAATATAGTATATAGATGAAAGGTTAATAACTTGCAAACAGAATTAGTAGTTTAGTATTTAAAATTCTTTGAGCCTGTTTCGCAAGGAGTGGGAACTAATATTGTCATAATATATTAATATATTCAACTGGGGGGACAATATGTGTATATGTGTTAGCTTTTTTAATGCATTTTTAATGCCTTATTTGTTTTTTTGTTTTTTCTTTCTTTCTTTAAAAAATATTTGTATTTAAAACTTTTTTTGGAATAAAATAAAAATAGATTAAAAAATGTTGCACAGGGGAACGCTTTAGAGGAAAGTTGCCTTCTCTACCTATAAAACAGTTCGTTTGGAAAAAAAGGAATAAAAGAAAACAAAGAAGGTAACAACTATATCCAGACAAGGTAACAAACAAAGGTAACAACAAAAGTCCAGACCAAAAAACTTAGGTAAACTATGTAGTACTATCTATCAACACAAGTTTCACACAAGAGAGCTAGAGTCTGGACCTGATTTTTGGATATTCATAGGCAAGCCTTCTTTGTTCCTCCTTTTCTGAATACTTATCCCCAGTTATAAAAAAATATGGGACATAAGTAAAAACCAACCTCTTTGGGAAAGTGGCATTGCCCAATCATAGTACAGCTCCATCTATGACGGCATGGGCCTAGCCAGCAAATTAGGCATTATCTATGAGATTAAATTAAGATTCCAATGACAAATTATACCAAAGTTTGTGATCTAAAGACTTATCCAAAATATTGTAATTGAGTAAAGTAGCCTTTCTCATTCAAGAAAATGCAGCAGCAAATTCCATGTTTTTATTATTGGTCAATCACATACAGTTTGTCTTCTAATTTTAATATTTGTCACCACTCTCCTAAAAAAAGTAAATGAATTATTGGTTCAATTATTGTACAGTTCTATTTTCTTCATTAAACTTCCTGAAATAATTGTTCTGATTTCCACCTCTCTTTCAACTGAGCCGATTCTTATATACCAAGTCATCTACAGAAGAGGTAAATATCATCAAAATGGCAGTGTGACCAGGCAATGAAAGCCTACCCCCTTTTAAATGTATCACATACAACACACACATTAAAAATTAAGGGGCTTCATTATCCAGTCACACCCACTATTTTGAGTTTGTTGACTGCTCCTACAAACATCCCTGTTAAATACAACTGCATCTAATAAACTTCAGAAATCAATTCATTTATACTGGAAGCCTTCATTAAAATTGTATAAAAGATTTGATAAACTATATGTACAAGATCAGTAAGTCTCAAACTGCTTGGCCATTTCACATGGTAGAAACCATATCAGCTGAAGGAATCAAACCTGAAGACTAGGATTAATTTTCACAAACTTCTGCTGTCTCATTTAGAAGAATTAACCTCAAAAACTTTACATATATAGCAAAGATAACAACCTCTATTTGGGAAGAAGGGGACCAAGCCAATGTATACCTACATTAATCTTTTGTTATTCAGATCTGCAAACACCTCTTTAATGTTATACCTTTAAAGTAACATGCGAAACTATGTGAATCGACAAAACCTTTAGTATATATGTGTGGCCCAAGGTGCCTTAAAATAAATAAAATAAAATGATAAAATAAAATAAAATGTCAAATAAGAGGGTCAACTGTATAAATGAATTAGACATTACTTTATCATTAGCTGTATGAATACAATACTATCTTGAATGCTAAAAAGTGCCCTAAAATATGTAAGTTTTAAATATTCCACATAAAAGGTTGCCCAAATCACAAACTCTCTCAGTGTAAGTTCCTCCTTACCTCCACTGAAGTGGACTGCTGTAGCAGGGACTACCAGGGTTGCTCTGAGGTTGTGGATTGAGGTAAAATACTAGAGGAGAGGTTGCAAGGGCACAATCAGCACTAAGTGGAATTTTAAGATGTTGCAGACCTGGAGCAGATGTAGGGGAGAACACATGTTGATGGACATCACTTCCTCGGCAGTGGGAGAGGAAAGGAGAGGAGATTCTGATAAAGTACCACAACAGAAAGAGTCAATTTCTAAATCATCTTACACCTGTTGTCTTTTCAGAAAACAAAATCATGTTCCTGACAATAATGTATCCACTCCTAACCAGATCTACTTCCATCTTCAAAATCCCTTAAGGTTTGAGATCTTATTAGAGACTATACACAAGAAGTACTGAAGCTATATATAAAGACCATTGCTTGTCAGTTAATCCATATGTGTCTTAAAGCTTGATCACATGAAAGCATGAGCTATTAAAATTGGTTTCAATACTGAATTGGAATTTACGGACTGCTGCAAGAGTCCTCTGTATTGTCCTAACATTTAATGATAAATCTACTTGCATTCAATGACATTTTAAAGTGCCTGTCTCCATAGAGCAGAGGTGTCAAACTGCCGGCCCAGGGGCCGGATGCATCACAGCAAAACCGCACCCACCCCATTGGAAAAAAAGTCACGATACGTTGTGACACGTCACGTGACGTTGCGAGTTTGACACCCCTGCCATAGAGTCTTCAATGGAATATATTTTGTTGGTCCTATGACCAATTCAGTTTTCTCCATAACTGGGCCCATAGTTTGCAACAAATTGCCAGTAGAAATGAATCAAATCTCAGTTTTACTACAATTACGTGTGATCATTTTGTTAAAAAATGTTGCTGATCATGATGATCATGATAGAATTTGAGTTACACTTTTATTGTACCATATAAATTGCCTAGAACTGTCAAAGGAATGGATGCCATTTCCTTTTTTCTAAGCAAATAAATAGTTAATAAACCAAAAGCAATTTTCTTGCAGAGGGCAAAAATGACATTTGCAACAGGACCTTTCTTAACGTTTGGCCAAGTTGTTGGCAAAATTGTTGACTTTCACTTATTTCTAAAAGGTGATAGAGAGACAGACATACTTTATCTGAAGGATCTGAATTGGGGGAAAATGCAGATAAAGTTTATTTAGTCTCGATACTGATGTATCCATTTCTTTTACTATACAAAATATTTAATTTGAATCATTAGCCATATGATTGATTGTAAGAGTTAAAACATATAAAACCTAAGGGTCAACATGTTTATTTAATTTATGCAAATGAATACAAAAATCCAAATACACCGCCTTTCTTTATAAAATATTAGGTTAAGCACTGGTTATTTTTTTTACTACTTCTATATTACCCCTCCATTAATTATAAAGATTAACAAAAATTAGGAATGTTTATTTTAAAAAGTGAAAGCATTCGCTTAGGGGAAACAGCTTGCATTACTAATAGCATATAAACTACTTTTTTTCTACTAAAGAACATGAGAACATGATTTAAAACACTCTTTCAGGAACAAATATTCCAATAAGATTAGTTAAGATATGGAAATCTATTTTCCAAAACGAGTCTTACTGAAGGCGTAGAGACGGAGCTCCAAATCGCTCTCTTCTTCGTTTCATCATTTCACTGCGTTGAAACACTAGATTTTGTTCAACAACCAGAGATCTTAGAGCCAGTTAAATCCAATACTTAGCTTTCAGCAAAGGTCCAATATCATCACAGATTCTATGCAGTGAACTTCTGTTCATAACTATCAGATGCTGTCCAAAAGCTTTCAAACAAATTTTCTGAAACTTATTTATAACCTCTAGAAACAGCTAAATCACAGACAACCAGTATGAAGTACTAAGACCGTGAAGCCTGAAATAAGGACTGGATTTTTTTTAATCGCACAGCCATCCTACAGCGTACTTCTACCACCAATCACATTGCAGCTCAACAAATCACTGACAAATGTTTGTTCACTTCAGCAAGCCAGAAGGAAAACAGAAACCAAGAGGGAGAAATGGCACATGAGCAAAAAACATTTGGCAGAAGTTTGCATGCCAACATGAAAACTCACACTGTAAAAGTAGTACTCGGGCACTGCTCTGAGCCAGATTTCCAACAAAGCTATGAGCAGCTGCTCTTCGTGTCTGGAGATAATTTTTGATACCTCTTTTTGGATTTTAAATCGGGGAACAATGTCATGCCTCCTTCCTTATTCTGGATTGTTTTCTTTTATTAATATACAGTTCAAAAGTTAAAATATTAAACTATTTTATTACACTTCCAGGAGATGGAAAAAGTGACGGTTATGATTCCTAAAATGAATCTAGGAATGAACTGGTAAAAAACAAGGCTTCAAATGTTAATGATTTTTTAAGGAGGAGATGATCACAGAATCCTTTTAAAGAAGAATCTATTTCCTCTTTTGTCAGTCATTCTTCCTAGCTGTTAAGTAACAGTCCTGGCTGCTGACTCAAATCAATGTAAAGGTAGTCCTCGACTTACCATTGCAATGGTGGATGGAATTTTAATTGTAAGTTGTAACAGTCATGTACTGATTGTACAACTGTTTTTATGGCGGTTGTTAAGCAAATGGTTAGAGCCAGTTAAGCAAATCCATTCTCCTGAACGGCACTTTTTGCTGGAAACTGGCAAAAAATATCACAAATTGCAGTCATGTGACTGTGGGATATTGCAATTAATTGTAAATGTAAGTCAGTTGCCAAGCACCTGAAATGTGGTCATGTGAATGTGGAAGGAGAAATTGTGGCATTTTACATCAGCTGGAAGTGTGTTCATTCCGGCTGTACCCCATTTTTTATCAACAAACAAATCCTTAAAGCTTCATCTTTCAGTCCTCATCAGTAAAAATTCATTAAGGATTACCTAAGTCTAAGATAACAACAGTGCTTTTTTTTCTTTAAAACAAAAAGTGCCAGAACTCTCATCCTGTTAATCTGGCATGGACGTGGCCTGTGTGGGTGTGGCCAGCTCAACGTCACTTGCATCAGGGGCACTTGTGTGGAGCTGGGCAGGACTGGGGCAAATCTGAGGGTCTCTGGCGGAGGGGGGAGGGGAGGGGGGATGGAACCGGGGTGAGCGCCGGGTCACGGTCCACTGGAAGAGCCTCACTGATATTAAAGGGGGTGGGGGAAGACATGATATTAAAGGGGGTGGGGAGAGAGACATTAAAGGGGGTGGGGGAAGACATGATATTAAACGGGGTGGGAGAAGACATATTAAAAGGGGGTGGGGGAAGACTGTGGGATTCAGAGACCAGTCATCGCAGGGTGTCCCAAAATGTCTGTCTGCCTACGCAGAGTTTATTGTATTTATACAGTTTTAACAAGCAGGAAATAATGCACAGCAAAAGCATTGTTTATTGGTGTACTCCCTAGTCAATCTTAGAGAACATCCAAACATCCCAGCCAGGGCAGAGTCTCTCATATCTAGCTGGTTCTTGGCAGTCCTTGGCAGTGCTAATTGGAATGAGCTCATAGACATGCGGATAACAGGATACTAAGGCAGGCAATTTTCTGCGCACGGTCCCTTCATATCCTTGACCTCCATCTCTACAGAAGACATTAAAGGGAGTGGAGAAGACATATTAAAGGGGGTGGGGGAAGACATGATATTAAAGGGGGGAGAGATGTTAAAGGGGGTGGGGAAGACATATTAAAGGGGGTGGGGAAGTATGTGTGTGTGAGAGAGACAGAGAGAGAGAGACAGAGAGATCCCCAATTTGTAAGTTTGCTTACTTTGCAATGCTTTCCTTTCCCCACACTTTTGCTTCCCTGCTAGCTCAATTTCCCTTTCTCTCTGCCGCTTCTGCTGCCCAGATCTATGGCTGCAGAGCAATTTTGCTCGCCCCCCACAGCCGATCTGGGCAGCAGAAGCGTTTATGAAGCCTCTGGAGCTCACATCCATGGCCGTGGGACGACTTTACGATGCTCCAGTGGCCCAATCCGGGCTACGGAAGCCTGCAAAATGCTTCTGCCACCCAGATCTAGGGCTGCAGAGCACTTTTGCTCCCCCCCCCACGGCCGATCTGGGCAGCAGAAGCATTTATGAAGCCTCTGGAGCTCGTATCCATGGCTGTGGGGCGACTTTACGATGCTCCAGTGGCCTGATCCAGGCTTTGGAGGCCTGCAAAATGCTTCTGCTGCCCAAAGCGGCCATGTGGAGGGGGAGCAAAATCGCTCTGCAGCCCTAGATCTGGGCAGCAGAGGCATTTTGCAGGCCTCCAACACCCGGATCGGGCGGCTGGAGCATCGTAAAATTGCCCCACGGCCATGGATGCGAGCTCCAGAAGCTTCGAAAATGCTTCTGCTGCCCAGATCGGACGGGGGGGGGGAGCGAAATCGCTCTGCAGCCCTAGAACGCGCAAGTTTGGAGTTTGGGAAAGTGAGCAGGGCCTTAATATAAAAGGCTGGTTCTGCTTTCAAAAATAGAGAAAGGAGGGAAGATTATTGGGCTCCTTGCATCATTCCCGCTTGAAGCCATCCTTTGCAACAAGGAAAAATCCAATTTATCCAACGCTACCCAACATTTGAAATATGTGTGCACTGAGAGGATAGCTATTTTTAAGACGCCAGTCCTGCACGTCTGTATCTAGGAATAAATCTCATTAAACTTATGAGGCTGTGAAACACAGAAAGGAAACACACACACAAACGCAGAGCTTCCAATCAATTCCAACAGCTAAACTAGCCTGAGAGAAATTCCAAATCTCCTCACCTTCAAGCTCAAAACTTCCCAAACTCCAAACTCGCGCATCCTACTTCCCTTGCTTGCCTTCTCCAACTCCAAACTCGCGCATCACACACACACACACACACACCAGCACACACACCAGCTGCCAAATGAACCTTGGTCTTCCTCTGCAGAGACATCTTCAGCGCCTTGTCGAGACAGTGGGGGTTTGTCATGCTGCAAGTCTGGTCTCTGCTCAGCACCTGCTAAGGACTGGCCAATGGCAGAGGGAGCGGTAGCCTTGCCATGTGCTCCTCACCGACCCGCTCCCGTGCAAATTCTCTCGCTGACAGTGCCGAAGTGGCAGTTGCCATCAGATGCCTGCTTTCCCAAACTCCAAATTCACGCGTCCTACTTTCCTCGCTCGCCTTCTCCAACTCCAAACTCGCGCATCCTAGTTTGGAGTTTGGGAAGGCGAGCGAGGAAAGTAGGACGCACGAGTTTGGAGGAAGTAGCATAGTTTGTGCAAAAGCTTTTTTTTTTTTTTTTTGGTGTAAAAAAAGGTGCCAGAACACCGTTCTGAGCGTTCTATGAGAAAAAAAGCCCTGGATAACAACATATCTATTGTGACCTTAATTAAAATAAACCAACTTTATATTCCTTTGTTTTACTTTTAACAATCTTTATTCTGATCGTTAGTCCCTTCAAATAATGTCTTAGAACTTGATTTCTTTTCATTTTTCTTTGTCCCTTCTCACAAATTTCTTTAAAGTTTTTACAAGTTTTGTAAATCCAATATAGCAAAATTATCCAGGTCATTCTCTTGGTTTCTTATTTGTTTATTATATATGTCAGACCTGCATCAGCTTGGACTCCTAAGTAAAAATGATCCTTGGCTCCGTTTGTTGCAAAAGGTACAGTTTTTGTAGAAGTCAAGTGAACTGCAGTAAAGCAAAGCCAGAACTGAAGTTCGTACATCAAAATCCCCTCCTCACAGGTACTTCCCATTACTGGCCCCCATCACCCAATCAGGCAATGTTTTCAAAATGGCTGTTCATTCCAAGTTTCAGCTTGAGCTGGTATGGAGCTGCATTCCCTCCTCCCATCTAGTTCCCCCCACCCACCCAGAGTTCATGGCAGACTGGCGATTGCAGAGCGCAAGCATGAGATAGCAGTTCTGACAGTATGTCTGTTGCAATTCTTAACATCACAGGCAGTTTCGTATATATGTCCAGTATAACACCTTTTTCCATATTGTTCTTGTAAGTTCTCATTTTTTAAATCCACTTTAAATTGGTCTCAATCTTGTCAGGAAAAACCTGTCCTTAGTTTATAATTTTTTTCAAATCTACAGATGCTGACCATCCTAAAATTAAGTTATAAGTGCAGTGTTCAAAAATATCCTTCAATATGTCCAATATGAAAATATTTTACTACATTCTGTATTAGTAAGTCAAATTTAAATGTTCTTCTTTAATTGTAATCTTTTGTTCCTTCCGGTTCCCTCTTCAAAGTCACATCTCATCTTAGGTGCAAAAAAAAAAGAGGTTTACTTAGAAAATATCTACCCCAATCATACGAAAACTAAGTTTAAAAAAGATTTTTCATGACTATATGACAGTAAAACTACATCTTACAAGTTCTGTAAAATGAATCAAAAACTGTTTCCCCAGAAGTATGGGAAAGAATTGTCCTAAACATAGGACACAATTTTTTTAAAGGCTTAACTGAATAGGAAATTGACTTGCTATCCATGATGTATCAATTCTATTCATTCTTTCAAAGTATGACTACTTGTTTGTTAATATTTGTTTGCATACATATAAACAGTTTTGTATCCCATGGACATAAATCTTTCCCATGGTTCAGATTTTTCTAGGTCAACAGAACCACCAGCACCGCCACCAATAAAACAAATACAAGTATGGCATGTGAATATCAAAAGGATCTATACATGGGTTTCATCGATTACCGGAAAGCTTTTGACTGTATAGAACACAATAAGCTATAGGCATCTTTGGGTGATCTTGAGTCCCAACCCACCTAATCAGACTTATCAGATCACTGTACTCAGGACGCAACAGTGAGAACACTATATAACGACACAGATTGGTTCAGGATCAGTATGACAGTTAGAGACGGATATATTTTGGCATTGTTTTTGTTTAATCCATATGCTCAAGTGATTGTGCAGAAATTAGATTTGGAACTGCCTGATGTTGGAGTGAAGATTGGGGGAAGAACCATAAATAATTTGAGGTATGCAGATGATACAACACTATTGGTTGAAAATAAGGAAGACCTGGATAAAATGATCTGGAAAATCAAGGACGAAAGTGAAAAAGTAGGACTGTGTCTTAGCATCAGGAAAACAAATATAATGACAACAATTGCAAATGGACATGGGACGTTTTAAATGAGATGTTGTGAATTACTATGAGAATTTATCTTCCTTGGATCAAAAACTGTTCACTATGGCAGTTCTACTTGGTGGAGCAGTGGGCTAATGCCTCCTTAAGTAACACCAGCTGCCTGCAATTAGTGCAGGTTCGCATCCCACCAGGCTCAAGGTTGACTCAGCCTTCCATCCTTCCGAGGTAGGTAAAATGAGGACCCAGATTGTTGGGGGCAATTAAGCTGACTTTGTAATAATGCCGCTTGGGGGCCCCCCGAAAGCCCTAATAAGCAGGCATATACATAGAATGAAGGCTATTGCTAAGCTTGTAAGCCGCCCTGAGTCTTCGGAGAAGGGCAGGATATAAATGGAATAAAAATAAAATAAATAAATAAATAAATAATAAATACTCCTGAAATCAAACGCAGGATAACCTGAGGCCACATTCCAATGATTAACATTGCAAATGTTTGAAAATGGTATAGAATCTCCTGCTTGAACAGGGGATTGGGACTAGATCAGAGGTCCCCAACCTTTTGGGCACCAGGAACCGGTTCCATGGAGAAAGGTTTTTCCACAGACCGGAGGGGGCATGGTTTCATGTACTGTTTGCATGGGTCTTTGCTTGTTTGCACAGACCAGTTTCTGGCATGTTGTGGCCCAGTGCCAGTCCATGGATCGGGGGTTGGGGACCCCTGGACTAGATAACCTACAAGGTCTCTTCCAACTCTTATTATTCTGTTAAAACATGAATAAGATCTGGAAAAGCAGAGATATCGATAAAAATTCAAAAAGCAGGTTAACCTAGAGCAAGTCTTCCCTATAATTATTATGGGTGTGAAAGTTGGACACTAAGAATGGCTGATCAAAGAATTGACACCTTTGAGCTGTGGTGCTGGTGTAAATTACTGCATATACCATGGACAGCCAGAGCAATCAACAGAGAAGTGCTGATCCATATAAAACCAGACACATCCTTAGAACCCAATGCCAGATCTGACTGAGCCAATTGCACTGAGGAGGATTTAATGTGGATATCGTCCAAATAACACTGGACATGTACCGAAATGGTCCTCAGATGCCTGGATCTCCAGGAGATGTCGAATGGCCTCTTTCATGAGGCTTCTTTTGACTGGATTTTTGGATGATGGGCAAGAGACAAAATGTCTCAGGGGGCTAAGGACCCAGAGATCTGTAGTGGTATTCTCCCATTTGTGTACAAAGAGAGCCAACCTGCCCCCTATGGGAGAGGCACCTTTGCTGTCACTTGAACCTTCTGAAAGGACGGCCTCACGCGTCTCGAAAGGCCCGTTTGGCCTGAAATTGCTGTCTGGGTCTGTCCCTGTTACCGGATCTGTCAAATTGGTGTTCTGGTCTGGGAGGATAAGGGCGGGAGTAATGATTGAATTCCGACCCTGTGTCGGTTGAGCGAAATGACTGCTTGCGGGCGTAAAGGGTAGCTCTCCTGTCTGCTCTCCTAATAAGATGGGATATGATCTTACGCTTCTCCTTGTTCTCAATCAGATAAGGGTTTAGTGCCTCTCCAAATAATTGGCCTCCCATGTAAGGGGCTGAGGCCAACTGCCACTTGGACCTAGCATCTGCTCATCACTGTCTGAGCCACAGAAGTCTATGGGAGGTAACGTTAGATGCTAATGCCCGGGAGGAAAATCTGGTCATGTGCAATGATGAGTCAGCCATGTATTCTGATGCAGCCACTAATTTGTTTAAATCTTGGTGCATCCGTACCTCTTCTGGTGAGACCCTAGCCTGTAACTGGCGAAGCCATGGGAGTGAAATTCTGGCGAAAAAGGAGTTTATGTAGCTGCCTTTACCGCCCATGCTGAGGCTTGATGGGTCCTGCAGAAATTAAGCTCCGCTTTCTTATCCTCTGACTTCAGAACCTCTGCTATATCCCCAGACACAGTGAAGGAAGAAAGCAATGGTGCTAAAGGCTCATCTACAGTGGGGACCGCTAGCACCCCTGACAGTGCTGGAGCCATATTAAATAACTTTTTATCAGCCCCCCCCCTGGGGGTGGAAAAGTACCTGGCGTTCCCCATTGTCTTTGGACTACATTGAGGAAAAGAGGACAACAGGGAATGTCCTGTTGGGTAAACGTTGGTTCTGAAAAGACCTTACTGGTAGGTCCCTGACTGGTGGGAGGTTCCGCCTGAGGGACACCTTCAGGACCAAGTTCAGCAGTGCTCCTGGCCTTGGGAAGTAAGGATTTAAAGAGGGCCGGATTAAACAGGCCTATGAAAGGAGGGGAATCAGGAGATAAGTCCTCATCTTCTGACATTCCCAGCTCCCTCTGCTCGTCCCCTATGAACGACATTCTACTCCTGGAGGAATGAGAGGGGGGAACTGACCTTTGGTATGCGGCTGCTTCTGCCTGGGAGAGATATGATACATTGCCTTGAGATGGGATCCCTGATGCTATCAACTCAGGTTGACCTCTCTGGTGTAGGGTTGAAGCTACGCCGTGGCAATAGCTGAGAAATCAAAAAATGCATTCATTCTGATAGATCTGTCTCCTGAGCCTCTGGAGGGCGAAGCCCTGCCGCTGTAGGAGTGAATGTGCCCTCTGGGCCCACAGGTCTAGCTGTACTAAGAGGAGCAGGGATCTGAAGGCCAAGCCCCTCACTGGAAAGGGGAACCATCTCCACCTGTTCTGCCATGGGAAAAATGAACTGACCTGTTTCCCCTTCTGAAGACCAGGCACTTGGAGCAGCAGAGGTTGAAGGAGCTTGTTGAGGGCCAAAAACCCATGCCTCCATGGGAACAGAAGTAATCTGACCTACCTTTGCATCTTTCTTTTGCTTTGCAGCTTTGGAGAACTGTTTTTCCAATGCCTGGTGCCTCCTGCTTGCTTCTTTCTCAGCAGCTTTGGAAGACCTTTTGCCAGAGATAGCTTTAGATCTGAGTTTCCCAGCAGCCTCCTGCTTGGCTGATCTGGATTTCTCGTGCCTGGAAGGACTGCTGGAGGCACCCTGAGATAACTGAACTTCTGTAGTTTTATCTGCCATTGCGAAATCAGAGATATCACAGTAATGGCAATCTCAATGTGTTTGCAACAGAGAGGTGATCCCAGTAGCGAGGAGCCAAGTTGTGGCTAGAAGTGGTGGCGGCACAACCAACTTAATGGGATAGCCAGCACACTCACAATCCTGGTAGTGGTGGCACAACCAACTTAATGGGATAGCCAGCACACTCACAATCCTGGTAGTGGCAGCAAAACCAACTTAATGGGATAGCCAGCACACTCACAATCCTGGTAGTGGCGGCAAAACCAACTTAATGGGGTAGCCAGCACACTTATGATCCAGTTAGTGGCGGCAAGACCAACTTAATGGGGTAGTCAGCACACTTATAAGCAACGAAATCGATGGTATTTAGAGGAGCTGAAAATGGTGGCAGTTAAAGCGGGCACTCAGCCATACCCTGAAGTCTTTGGAAATTGCCTGGACTGATTGAGGACCTCCGTAATGGCTGGAAGGCTGGAGGTTGTTATTGTTGTTGCCTCTAATAGTAATAGGAGCTGCCAAGGAGCCTGGAATTGGAGAAGCAGCGCCCTTAAAATGCCTCTCCTTAATTCTGGCCTTCTGGAATAGCCTGAGAGTGTTTGTAAGGCTTTCAAAATGACGGCCGCTAGTAAGTGACCTCCTGCTCTATCTATATGTCTGAATTAAGAAATGTGACAGTTGCTTCTGAGGCCGGGCTAATAAGAGTGCTGACAGAATTTTGGCCAAAAGTGACTATCTGAGTCTAAACAGCCCTCGCTGGAAGGGAGAGTCCCCCCCACACACCTAGGAACAGTAAAAGTGGCGCTCAAAATGGCGACCGCTGCACTTCTGCCCTGCCTGGAAGCTATAAATAGTTCGAGGCTTCATCCAAAACCTGCAAAACTGCTCTTACTCTCAGTGGTTTGAAATGAAGCGCTGATATCGGTGCAGAGAAGGGAAAGGAAGAGAAAGGTATAACCTATGAAAATCCAACAGTTTTGTCTGCTAGAAACAAGAGCCAATCTTCACCACGTCTGTCTTGGGCTAAGACTAAGTCGTGACTGGGGATTCCAAGCCAGAGGAAGAGAGGCGTGGCAAAGGTTGATTGACTTAGTCTCTAGGGCAGAAAGGCAAGATCAACCCATCTGTGGATTCTCCATTTGTCATGCTGGAGAATAGTTTCTGAATGGTTCTTTTTCTGTTAAATATTTATTTTTGTCACAATTCCAATGGGACTTTTGGGGGGAAAACAAAGTGTTGAAACATTTTCACATCTGAACATAAATGAGTAGTTAAAATTATATCCCTAAGCATGATGAAGCCTCATGAGTTTAAACTTCAATTACTGAAACATTTAGGCAAAACTTCCAGATAGGAAATGAACATTCCTTTCACCACAATATCCATTAGGGAAAAACTGGCAGTCACTACAATTATCCATGTACACTCACTTCTGAATCACCTCTGTTTATTTAAGATACACTTAACAGCCAATGTGCACTATGTAATTCTGTGGGTGGGAAATAGTACATATCAATGCAAGAGGTAACCTGACATACTGTATATTTGTCTAACTCTTCGGCTAGCAAGGTTTCTTACCAGAATTTACAGTATGTTCAGACCTCTGGGTTCGTATTATGTTCCAATCTTTGTACCCAAACCATATAATATATCCATTACCAGCCCAGCCCACATCTCTAAGTATCTATTTGATACTCAATTGTCCTAAAAAAGAAAACAAGCTAATACTATTAAAGTTATTGAAGGTGATGCTATTAAAATTATTAACAAGTACAAAATTCTACAGAATGGTTAGGAAAGACTGAGTAGGTGAGAACATGCAGGAGTTAAACAAATATAATACTATGTGAAGAGAATACTGCAGGAAAAAAATGTACAGGAATAAAGAGACTGCAGTGCGGAAAGCCTGTTCCTCAACTCTAGGACCCAACTGCCTTGACATACTTATAAGCATCAATATTGCTCTTAACCAGTATCCTTTCCTGTTAGAAATCCATTAAATTCCCATACAAAAGATAAAATCAGTATTCACATCATGATCCTCAACTGCCATTCTTATTCCAGGATTAAGGCTTATTCCAGGACTGTCATATAACCCAATTAGAAACAGAATTTTATTTCACTGTTAAGCAACCACAGTCAGTGATAATCCTTAAATCATAAATCTGCATGAAAGTCTTGTACATTTTATGTTCTTTAGTGCATATAAAATATAAAATAGTTTAATTGTGAATCATATACTGTAATTTCACAAGTTTGCATTTTTTTTCCTTTTCCAATTTATCCATATTCAATTCCACAACATTATAAACAGTGGTGGGGAATGATAAATGGTAGCATGCAGCAATATTAATTGTACACAAGACTTGGTTAATCCTAAAAAATAATACAAAGCCACATTACAAATTAAACATTTTGGAAAAAGTTATACTCACAAGCTTCCTCTTCTAGGGAGACTAAGTTCTTTCTGTGGGAGAAAAAACAGAAAATCAGTAAGATGATTTAGAGCAGATTATTGGAGTTGCTTGATGAGTGCATAGCTATTTACAGTGACTGAAATAATAAACAGAAAATATGTCTAACAGCATTGTAAAAATGTTAATTTTTTTTCAAAGCATGTGACTACATTACTCAAACTCTAAATGTAACTCTTGTAAATATTCATTTTTATTATCAGTATTTATATACTCTTTCTCAACTGTATAATTTTTAAAGTGATTTACAATTTAAAACTGTACAGCAAGGTAGAAACAAATCATAATAATGAATCTTAAGGCTTTTAAGCGGCACTAATTTTAATGAGTTTATTTCTCAAAGCAACTGAATCATTTTTCAGGTTCATGCTTGCTTTGGTAAATAGAAGCATTTATTTTTGCATAAGATCCGACACAGTTTTTACCAGTCATTTTCATAGCAAGTACAGCCCTAATATGGAATATGGAATTCAGTTTTAGGGATTTTTTTGTTACATTTACATGTAAATATAATATTTCACCACTAGGTGGTATGATTATTCTTTTTAGCAACTGTATAAAAAACAAAGATTAACAGTGTTCAAAAACTATAAATCTATTCAAGTTTTAAAAGTTTACTATGGAAAGAAATATTTCACTGTTTTTTAATCTTTGACAAATATATTAAAATCATTTTAATACCTAATCCCTGAGGATTCTTTCTCTCTTCGGTTAACTTCAACATTTTCCTCAGATTATTGTAGTATAATTTATACTTTGAAGTCCAAGGAACCCCCCTTTTGCCATCATGACTAAAAATCTGGATTTTGGCTAGCAAGAATGATTAAGACCAACTTGTCTATGGAGATTCTCAGTCATCCTTGTCATGGTTGTCCCAAAGGTGCTTTTTCAGGAGGCAACTGGACTTTGTTTTTCTTTGAAAAAAACCTTTGGGATTAAGACCAACCTTTGTTGTTAGCTGTGAAGTCGTGTCCGACCCATCGCGACCCTATGGACAACATTCCTCCAGGCCTTCCTGTCCTCTACCATCTTCTGGAGTCCATTTAAGCTCACGCCTACTGCTTCAGTGACTCCATCCAGCCACCTCATTCTCTGTCGTCCCCTTCTTCTATTGCCCTCGATCTTTCCCAGCATTAGGCTCTTCTCCAGTGAGTCCTTCCTTCTCATTAGGTGGCCAAAGTACTTGAGTTTTAGCTTCAGGATCTGGCCTTCTAAAGAGCAGTCAGGATTGATCTCTTCTAGGACTGACCGGTTTGATCGCCTTGCAGTCCAAGGGACTCGCAGGAGTCTTCTCCAGCACCACAGTTCAAAGGCCTCAATTCTTTGGCGCTCAGCCTTTCTTATGGTCCAACTTTCACTGCCATACATTGCAACTGGGAAGACCATAGCCTTGACTATACGCACTTTTGTTGACAGGGTGATGTCTCTGCTTTTTAGTGTGCTGTCTAGATTTGCCATGGCTTTCCTCCCCAGGAGCAAGCGTCTTTTAATTTCTTGGCTACAGTCCCCATCTGCAGTGATCTTGGAGCCCAGGAAAATAAAATCTGTCACTACCTCCATTTCTTCCCCATCTATTTGCCAGGAATTGAGAGGGCCAGATGCCATGATCTTGGTTTTCTTAATGTTAAGTTTCAACCCAAGTTTTGCACTCTCCTTCTTCACCTGCAACAAGAGGCTCTTTAGTTCTTCTTCACTTTCTGCCATTAGAGTGGTATCATCTGCGTATCTTAGGTTGTTGATATTTCTTCCGGCAATCTTAATTCCAACTTTTGATTCATCTAGCCCTGCCTTTCTCATGATGTGCTCTGCATATAAGCTAAATAGGCAGGGTGACAGTATACAGCCTTGCCGGACTCCTTTCCCAATTTTGAACCAATCAGTGGTTCCGTGTCCAGTTCTCACTGTTGCTTCTTGACCCGCATATAGGTTTCTCAAGAGACAAATAAGATGGTCTGGTACTCCCATCTCTTTAAGAACTTGCCACAGTTTGTTATGATCCACACAATCAAAGGCTTTAGCAGTCAATGAAGCAGAAGTAGATGTTTTTCTGGAACTCCCTAGCTTTCTCCATGATCCAGCGTATGTTGGCAATTTGATCTCTAGTTCCTCTGCCTCTTCGAAATCCTGCCTGTACTTCTGGTAGTTCTCGATCCACATACTGCTGAAGTCTAGCTTGTAGGATTTTAAGCATGACTTTACTAGCATGAGAAATGAGTGCAATGGTGCGATAGTTTGAACATTCTTTGGCACTGCCTTTCTTTGGAATTGGAATGTAAACTGATCTTTTCCAATCCTGAGGCCACTGTTGAGTTTTCCAAATTTGCTGGCAAATTGAGTGTAGCACTTTTACTGCATTGTCTTTTAAGATTTTGAATAGCTCAGCTGGAATACTGTCACTTCCACTAGCTTTGTTGTTGCTCAGCTTTTCTAAGGCCCACTTCACTTCACATTCTAGGATGTCTGGCTCGAGGTCAGTGACCACCTCATTGTGATTATCAGGGACGTTAAGCTCATTCTTGTATGGTTCTTCTGTGTAATTTTTTCACCTCTTCTTAATCTCTTCTGCCTCTGTTAGGTCCCTGCCATTTTGGTCCTTTATCATGCCCATTTTTGCATTAAACGTTCCCTTCATTTCTCCAATTTTCTTGAAAAGATCTCTGGTCCTCCCTATTCTATTGTTTTCTTCTATTTCTTTGCACTGTTCATTTAAGAAGGCATTCTTATCTCTTCTAGCTATTCTCTGGAATTGTGCATTCAATTGGGTGTATCTTTCTTTTTCTCCCTTGCCTTTCGCTTCCCTCCTTTCCTCAGCTATTTGCAAAGCTTCCTCAGACAGCCATTTTGCTTTCTTGCATTTCTTTTTCTTTGGGATGGTTTTGGTTGCTACCTGTTGTACAATGTCGCGAACCTCTGTCCATAGTTCTTCAGGCACTCTGTCTATCAGATCTAATTCCTTAAATCTATTTGTCACCTCTACTGTATATTCAACAGGGATATGATTTAATTCATACCTGAGTGGCCTAGTGCTTTTCCCTACTTTCTTCAGTTTAAGCCTAAACTTTGCAAGGAGAAGCTCATGGTCTGAGCCACAGTCAGCTCCTGGTCTTGTTTTTACTGACTGTATAGAGCTTCTCCATCTTTGGCTGCAGAGCATATAGTCAATCTGATTTCTGTGTTGACCATCTGGTGATGTCCATGTGTAGAGCCGTCTCTTGGGTTGTTGGAAAAGAGTGTTTGCTATGACCATCGTATTCTCTTGACAGAATTCTATCAACCTGTGCCCTGCTTCATTTTGCACTCCAAGGCCAAACTTGCCTGTTATTCCAGTTATCTTTTGGCTTCCTACTTTAGCATTCCAATCCCCCATGATGATAAGAACATCATTTTTTGGTGTTAGTTCTATAAGGTGCTGTAGTGCTTCATAGACCTGGTCAATTTCATCCTCTTCAGCACTGGTGGTTGGGGCATAGACTTGGACTACTGTGATATTGAATGGTTTGCCTTGGATTCGAACTGAGATCATTCTGTCATTTTGAGGATTGTATCCCAGTATTGCTTTTCCTACTCTTTTATTGACTATGAAGGCTACTCCATTTCTTCTGAAGGATTCTTGCCCACAGTAGTATACCTGATGGTCATCTGAATTAAATTCACCCATTCCTGTGCATTTTAGTTCGCTGATACCTAAGATGTCAATGTTCAGTCTTGTCATCTCTTGTTTGATCATGTCCAGCTTTCCTTGATTCATGGATCTTACATTCTAGGTTCCTATGGAGAAAAAATCTTTACAGCATCGGACTTTCCTT
Source organism: Vipera berus (assembly GCF_964194415.1). Taxonomy (NCBI): domain Eukaryota; kingdom Metazoa; phylum Chordata; class Lepidosauria; order Squamata; family Viperidae; genus Vipera; species Vipera berus. The sequence goes on along the minus strand of NC_138204.1, from coordinate 58,501,148 downwards.
TCACCACCAGACACATCCACAGCTGAGCGTCCTTTCGGCTTTGGCCCAGTCGCTTCATTCTTTCTGGCGCTACTAGTACTAGCCCTCTGCTCTTCCCCAGTAGCATATTGGACGCCTTCCGACCTGAGGGGCTCATCTTCTGGCGTCATATCGTTTTGCCTTTTGGTACTGTCCATAGGGTTTTCATGGCAAAGATACTGGAGTGGTTTGCCATTTCCTTCATTTCCTAGATTGCCAGGAAAGACCCTGTATTAAATGGGTTCTCCAAGAATTTCTTTCTCTTTCCTTTCTGGGAATGGTGTAAATCTGAGTGTGGAATGATAGCTCCATTACATACATTATCAATCTCCCTCTTGCATTACTCAATTTGCTTCTCTTCTTCTGCGTATATAAAGCTGCGCCTTCCATAATACTGTGCTCTCTGCCCAGAAGTGTTTTTCATAGGAACTCTGTTACAGAACCCAAGAAGTTTCAACTTCTACCCACAACATCGAGAATATATTTCTTCCAAAACCAATTTCCACCCAATAAGCTCTTTAGCTGAGCAGACAAGCAAGGAAAAAAACCGGTTTTGAATCTTCTTTGTGCAGCAGGTACCGTATTTTTCGGACCATAAGACGCACTTTTTTCCCCAAAAGTGGGGGGGAAAACGAGGGTGCGTCTTATGGTCTGAAAAATACGGTAGTTCCCAGTTTAAGAGCGAGTTTTGTTCCCAAAGTCTGTCTGTAATGCAAGAGGGAGATTAAAAATGTATTTCTATGTAAGCTGGAACAGTATTACTGTATAGTTCTGTATAAACACTATTGAACTTGAACCATTGTGTAATTAACTAGTATTTTGCTACCATAGGATTCCTTAAACCAGGGCATTTTTAACCTAGGGGCTTGCTGTATACAGTATCTTCAGTCTTGCTCTAGTTAGTACCAGTCCCACTATTAACTGGCTGCCTTCCCATATTCTCCTTTTCCATACTAGAAGGAAGAGAAAAGACTAACAAACTTGTTCTCTACAGAATAAGTAAGAAACATCAAAAGACTCCATTTGGAAGGAAAACTGCTTAAGAAAGAAAAAAAATCTAAAGTGATTTTTTTCTGTGTGTGCATAAGGGTATTAAAAACATGTTGTTTGGCTACGCTGCAGCCTGCCAGTAAAAACAGTTGTAAGATTTTTTAAAAAGACTTTCAGAACCATGTAGGATTGATCCATCTGAATTATTTTTGACGGTACTTTTATATTATACATTTCATTCTTATTTCCTGTTATATAACTTATATCTTTACAAACATGTCACTTGATATGTATATTTAAATTAATTTACTTTTTTGGTTTTATATTTTGGTTTTCTTGCCCTTTGGTTATAATAAAGTACTGCTTACAGCAGTATTTCTCAGCCTCAGCAATTTTAATTCCCCCCATTATGACCGGGGAATTTTGGAAGTTGAAGTCCATCCGTCTTAAAATTGTGAGTTTGAGGAGCACTGCTCTATAATGTAGTTCCTACAGTTGGTGAAAGTGGTTTTCAACTATTTCAAATAAGCTCAACCTAATCAAGAGACCAGAAGCTGAACAAGAAGCTGAATACAATGCAATAATAACCGAAGTAGGGCTTTTTAACACCATATTTTGACTATATCCTATAAATATGATAAACCCTTAAGTTCAGTTTGAGAACTAAATGAACATTGATTTATTTCTTATTCAGAATCTGGAATAATATTGTAAGCTCAGAGCTTTTCAGATTTGGCAGGAGAGAGAGGTTTTATCTTGAAATTTTTGCTGATATTTGCTGCTAAGTCTCTACAGATGATTAGCCTTTAAATAGCAACAGCAAAATAAAAAATGCTGAAAAGATCTCATACCTCCAATAATTTTTCCCCATAGCACAATGATATTCAGAAGTCTCGGCATATTTAGAAAAGGAAAGGCAAAGCTTCAGGAACTATTATTTATGGTACTGCAGCATGTGGTATGACTAAGAAAAATAGAATTAATTTATTTCTCACATTTCTTAAATATAGTATATGTATGAATAGGAATCAGCAGCAAAATTAGCATGTCAGCCAGGCTAATGAAGCATACTATAGGAAACCTGAAAGGCATATATTAATTGCTGTTCAAATTTATTCATAACCTCACTCTTGACTAGTACATAGTATACATAAAAGAACTAGAGATTTTTGGAAGCTAATAAAATTCACTGTCAAATTCTGGCTACTCTGTTTAACTAGAATTTACTGGTGCAGTAATTTTATTCAGTAGGAAAAATAGATCTTTGATTAAATGTATTAATTGTGCTTAATAAGTACCCTCTCCTAAATCTGGCACACAAATTAGGGACAAATATCAAGGCACAGTAGAGACAAGTGTACAATCTATTTTTTAGCACTTCACCTGTTAACAGAAAGAATATTACCTTCATTATTTAAGTCTATATGTCTGCAAGTATGTAACTATGTTATGGTCTAATCTGCACTTATTCCAACAAACTTCTTCCTCTCAAGGATCACACAAAACTATTTTCCTTCCTGTTATGTGTCAGTCATATTCCTTGTCAACCTGCCCACATCAATTTCCCTGTTTGTCATATACTCCTATCAGCCCTTCAAAATCAGTCAGTACTTCAAATCTGCAATTGCCCTGGAACATTTAAACTGGATATAAGGTATTCTATGCAGGAGTGGTGATATGGCCTACTGGTAAAGGCTCCACTATGGTCATAGGTCAAGGACTACCTATAATTTAGTCTCTCTTATCGCCATATAACTAACAATACTGGTTTCTCATTTTAAAAATGCTACAGTACAGTATTCTTCCAAACAAACAGTTTAATGACTCTGAAAACCTGAGGTTTTATAAGGTTAAAATTATGAGATAGTCCATATGAAAGTTTGAGAGATTCTACATATTTCAGTTATGACAAATATCTATAGCCCTTTACAATTACATTAAAAATATATCACTTTAAGGATATTTTAGCTCCATATTTGGTAGGCATTACAATATCACAATAACATTATTCTGCTTTATTTCTGGCTTTAATAAGCACATGAAGCCAATGGAGTACAATGGGTTCAGGAGGTTATATATTGTGTACCCATTGCAACCTCTGAAATTCTCTTCAATAGATATTATTTGAAGATCTTACAGTACTATGTAGCAGTTGAATGACAACTGCCAAATCTGAATTTTTCAGTTTTGTTTTTCTTTGGGAAAATTAGATATGATGTCCTCATCATTCAGGTCTCTTTTTTGTTCACTAGTTCTTTCAACTAGCTAAAGGAAACAGATGAATTTGGTTAAGATGCAGAGATAAGGAGAGACAGTGCCTCTTTTGTCAATATTCTCTCTGGTATCAATCCATACTATTACCTCCACACATCTTATTTTATCTGTGGAGCAGACATGTGTAAAAAGTACCTTTATTAATTCTGGATTTGATTTAAATGCCTAATATCTTTTTTTTTCTTCCTTAACACTGTTCATCATTCTTGATAAGTTTCCAGTATTATTAAATAAGTTCTAATATGCATAGATGAATATATGCTTGCTCAGTCCAACAGAATTCAACCTGCTTAAGATCTCTTCATGAATCACTGAAATATCTTGACTAGATTTTGATCAACTTTTACATAACCAATTTGAATTCTTGAGTGAATTAATATGCACTTCTTCCTCCATTCCCCCACTCTGTTCCCCCAGAAAGAAAATTCTTTGATTTAGGAAAAGTGGATAAACAACCAGAAGAAGCCAGGAAAAAAGTAGCTGCAGCTGGCAGTTATCGTATTTGTATTCAAATCCCACACAGTACGTGCTCAAACTTTCCCAGACTATGAAGAGCTTTCATTTTTACTAGAAAGCATCTGCAGCTGACTCCATCTGCAAAAGTTGAAGTCAAGTATAAAATCCAATTCAAATCAAGTGCCAAATGGTTCTTTGACCAGTAGCTTCTCCTCTCCTGTCCAACAACAATATCAAAGCTTGGAAAGATCACCCAGATATTTGATAGATCTCAGCTCTTCTTTCATCCCCACTTTATTTCACTCATTATGTTGTGCTGTATTTTAAAGTCATTTTTCCCCTTCACACAGAAAATGAAACTATTAAATGATCTTCAAACAAAGCCAGGTAACACATTAATGAGCAGATTTATTTAGCAAATCTAATGCATATAATCAGTTAAGAACACAAGGCAGCCCCAGAAGAAGATGGAGGGACAACATCAAAGACACAATACAACAACATCAATTAACAATGGTTGTGGCTGCCAGAAGAACAAGAGCCAGAACTTTGTATCTCTCTCAATACCGGAAGGTAAGGGAGGAAGAGGAGGAGGAGGAGGAGGAGGAGGAGGAGGAGGAGGAGGAGAATGCATACAAGCTGTTAGCAAAAGAACCAAAGAAACCAACTTTTTTTTTTTGCTATCTAGTGATCATACAGATATTTGCAGATCAGATCTATTAAACCTATGGGCATATAACTCTTTATTTTTCTTATTTTTCTTTCCTAATGTTGCCATTTTTGAAGTACAGTATGAGAAATTGTAAAAATGGATGTGACTGGCAGGAGCAGCTCAATGAAAAGCAGTATCCCTATCTCGTGGAAGATTTTCATTAGAATAAACCCTTCCGTTAACATAATCTCATTATCAGGCAGCAATATAATCTAGCTTTATGCAGATTTCTTTAAAACTGCCACGAAACAGATTAATACCTGTCATTTAGATGAATGAACCTTAGGAAGAAAATATTTTAAAACCAAAATACCATTCCTAAATTGTATTGTCATAAATAAGCTCACTTCAGAAAATAATGTTCTGCAAAAGACACAATTTGATTGAAATCTGAGGCTGCTATATTGATATTTTCAGGAGACAGATGACACATGGTATAAATAGCTCTGAGAGCTTCGTTTGAGAAGTGCTTCTTAATCAGCTGAAACATATGGATATGTGTAATGGCAAGATTGCAATGGTTGCTGCTACAGCACTTCCCTCCTGAGCTTATTTTGTTTTTATTTTATTTGTGTATTCAGTTAAATTCACTGGGGAGAATTAATACTTTTTTATTTTATTACTATCATCTTTGACTTTCATTAGTTCTGTAACAGCCATTTGTCTGTTCTTTAGTGCAAATTATTTCTTTTCTCTTCAAAAAGGCTACCTATCCAAAACAGCTTTTCTAACACAATAATCAAGACTACTATACAGTTTAACTGTTTGTGTTATTGACTAATTAACTGCAGTACGATGGGAGTTTTCAGCTTGAATGTTTTTCTGGATTTTGCTTCAGATTTTGCAACCATGAAATTACCTGAAATTGATTCTAATTTGCAGCTGCATTTCCTCTTAGAATGCTATAAGAAGCAAATAAATCAATTAAAAGAACTGATTTAAATAGTGAAAAGTTACCCTTAAATTACCAAGTTAACCCTTAAATGTATCCTATTGGTCATCACATGTAAATAAATAATAAGTTTAATTCATCAGCTGATGGAATTTTCACAGCATTAGTTATTCTGTGGGATGGTTAATATCTAGGAATTCTAAAGTACTGCAGATCTTTTATCTGAGAATTTTTTGGAAAAGACAGTTGATAGCACAATTCAACTCTGTAGTTTTTAAATTTCCATTTCTAACATTAAATGTTTCACCTAAAACAAGCTGCTTAAAGGAAAATGTATTAAGAATTACGGTAACTACAACTTGCTACAACATTCCAAAATCAAAAAAATAAAAGTCAGCATTCGTAAGAATCATGCATTATGATCAATACAAATTAAAGGAAAAATGCAAGATATTCAATTTTAAAAAAGCTCAAAGCATTAAAAAGTTCAGTAAATATTATAAATCTAATATCCAATTGCTGAAGAATTCTTATTGATCATCTGTCACAATGTTCTCTACTTATGACTTAATGAGAATCAATTCATCAAAGTTGGCAACTGCTCTTTGTATTATTTTTTTGTACCTTGAAGATGGGTATAAAGTTTTCTCTTCCTTTCAACCTATATATTTAAAAAATCAATATAATGTGTTCACTAAAAGCAATGTTTACAATTGATTTTATTTTTTTATTAAAAAATTACTAAAAGCTTTAGAGTACAAACAAAAATACAAAATTTTAAAGGGCAATTCAGACCCAGTTTAGCAATGATGAATAACATTTGGAGGATTATATCCTATTACAGGAAGGAGTGTGACCAAATTTTGGGTCCTTTTAGTGGGATGGTTGCAACCATAGAAGTGGGAACAAGAAACCTTCCTAAAGTTTCCACTCTCACAACAGAGAAACTGAATATGGGCAAGGCTGTACTATTCAAATCCTGCCATTTTGTATAATTTCTACGCCTGATTTCACAGTGCTAGAAAATCAGAAGCAACTCATAAATTCTTTATCCTCTTTAGCATTACAGTATAATAATACATTAAATAGCCAAGTGCAGATTTAATACTAGCAATTTCTTAAATCAAAAATTCAGAAACCTGTTATAAATGCACTCCCTCCTGCTTTTCAAGTACCACTAATCCTAGTCATTATTGATTTTTAAGTAGAGTCAAAGTAAATCCAAGAATGCTCTTGTACACACATAATTAGTACATGATTTTTTGGCAGAACAATTACTACCAGCTGCTTATTTTCAGAAGCAGGACATAACAAAAATAACATTATTTTAATAGAAATGGGAATTGTCAATGATTACGGCCCAGCATATTTTGAATCACCTAATTTTTCTTCTTCAAGAGTGGCAAAAACACAAAAAAAGATTAACCACTGAATAATAAAGGATAAAGATGTATTTCTTTAAAAAATATATCGATTTGTTGAAGGAATGAGAGTTTTTGGAAATATACATCTAAAAACCCCATAAAGATAAGTCTTTGTTTACAGACCATTCATTTAGTTGCTGTTTGAAGTTCTGAGAGCAGTGAACAAATGGCATTGATGCCTGGTTCTTAAAGTTAGAGCTGCTGGAGCGCCTTTGTGATCACCTGATCAGAATTCAGGCATTTTGAAGCCCACCTGCATTTATGACCACAAGGTACACTTTATTAACAGGCCAGGTATGCCTCAGCAGCAGCAGCAGCAGGAAGAAAAAAGTTGATGAAGGGCAGATGAAGGCAGTGGAGTGCAGGGTGCCAGGGCAGCTATAACTGGATCAACCATGGCTGTGTGTTGCTGGGCCAGGCTGGGGCAGCTGAGGCCTAGGTGCTAGACTGGGGTACCTGCAGCATCACAATGAGCCAGGCTGGGCATGGTTCATCAGCAATGGGAGGAAGAAGATGGTAAAAGTCAGTTGGAGCTGGCAGTGGATATAGGATACATGGTCACTTATATCCTCCCACCCCTGGCAGCAGCCACTTAACTTCCTGCCAACCTCCTGTAAGCCGCTTGGGACCTGCAACTTCCTGCCAGATTCCCACTGACTTTCTGGTTGGAGGCTGACAAAAAAAGTCACCAGGAGGAGCTTGCGTAACAACCTGCAATTGTTGCTAATGACTGTCACTGCTAAGTGATGTGGTCACGTGACTTTATGCTTATGACTCCATTGCTTAGCAATGGACATTCTTGTCCCAATTACCGTCATTAATCAAAGATTAGCTACAGCAGCAGTCCAAGGATTTTGGCCTTGAACAATTTCACTTGTTTAGTGGGTCTGGCATTAACTTGATGACTTAACCAAGCTCTTTTGGAAAAAAAAGCAGAACTTTAGTTGTTTCGGTAGTTTATTTTGAGGCATACTCTATCATAGTATCTTGAAAGCTCCTTGAGACCTCTCCATAATTTAATTCTGAAACAGAAGCAGCTGCATCATATGAGCAGAGAAAAACTGGAACTGGCCAATGGGTGAGGGATAAAGGGTGGAAGTTTGGACTGGCAAAAGCTACAATATTATTAATGTAAAGGTTAAAAAATAGGGGAGGGGGGGAGAAGCTGCTAGTATACACCTTGCTTAACCACTTTATGAGTTGGGATAGCTTGCCAGATCACTAAAATTAGCACTTTTAATCTGCATAATGGTATTCAGTGTAGCTGAATAGTCAAATTAAGAACATGATAATCAATAAATTAGCATAACTACAAACGAGGGTCATGCAATACTCTAGTTTTGAATGCAAAAATGAATAATTGTTTCTCTTTAAAATGCTGGAAAGGTACTGAAATACTTGGATCTTTTCTCCATGTGTAACAGCAATGCTATAAAGCTCAACAATACTAGACAATCATTCATATTAGAATGGATTAGATTTTGAAGGTTGCAATTCTACTATAACCTCACTAAACCATACATCTCACCATATATACTATTATATGTGGATTTATGCCATATCTGAAATTTGAGTTATTTACTCAGAAAACTATCCACAATTTTCATTATCTTCTTACTTATATTTTTCATTCACCCTTTTTAAAATGTTAAACTTAAAATAAAAGAGTGGATCCATATTTCCCTCCAATAAAGTTGCATCTAATTTGAAACAAAGAAAATGGGATGGTGGCTTTACATATTCCTTCTTCCATACTAACAGTATTTTTATTGTCTAAGAAGTTGATCTGGAGGGGTAAAGGACCTCAAGAATAACGTTGGCTGTGCCAAAAGGGGGAGGAGGAGGAAAACTTTATATTATTTTCTTTATTTATCCAGCAGGAAAATTATGCCTCTCAGCTGCAAACATAAATAGAAACCATTCAAGAGGTGTTAATATGAGTGCAATTCAAATTATCTGTGTTGCTTTTACTTTGTTATTTTTCTTCCTAGAAACTCACATCTAGCCAGTTTCTTATTTACTTTCTTAGATTGGAGCTAAAAGAGGTTGTACATATTATAAAGTGATATATATATGAAAAACTGAACATATGAAAGAGTTTCACAGTCCATTCCAATGTATAAGAAATTAACATAATTTTTACTATTATTGCAAGAGGTATTCACCTCTTAATACAATATGCTGTATTTTTTTCTTTAAATGCCCCACAGGTGTAACATTCTATTCCATGTTACAACAAAATTCACAGAAAATATTTTATTTATTATGCCTCTCCATTACCTTCTGAACTTAATCAAGCAAAGCACTGCTTTCTGAAACATTAGTATATTCTCACTTCCACACGAGAAATTATGCATACTACTCAAACTAAAAGAAATATAGCAGCTTAGTGTGCCTAACTTATTAAAATCTACATCTTGTAATGGCTGGTTTCTGATCACAGTACAAGTAATCCTCAACTTACAACTGATCATTTAATAACCATTCAAACTTACAATGGCACTGAAAAAAAGTGACTTATGACAATTTTTCAAACTTATGACCATTGCAGCATCCCCAGGGTCATGTGATCAGAGTTCAGAAGCTCGGGAACTGACTCATACTTATGACAGTTGCAGTGTCCCGGGGTTATGTGATTCCCTTTTGTGACTTTCTGACCAGCAAAGTCAATGAGGAAGCCAGATTCACTTAACAACCGTTTTCCTAACTTAGCAACTGCAGTGATTCACTGTGGCAAAGAAGGTGGTCATAAAATGGGACAAAACTCACTTAACTGTCTCACTTAGCAACAAAAACTTTGGGCTCAACTGTGGCTATAAGTCGAGGACTACCTATATGTGACTGTGGTACTACTGATTTTAAAAAAACATAAAATGAATTTGCTATATGGGTCTACACACCATATTTTGATAAATTGGTTTAATGTTTACGTCTCCTGGGAAGTTGCGGTATCCTGTGTCTATACCAAATTACAAATTAGGTAAAGAATAAGCATTATTTATTTAACAATATGTAAATCCCATTATATTCTAAAAAGGAAGGGAGATAATAAATGTTTGGGGGTTTTTTTAAAAGAAAACTAAACTTGGAAGTAGCTTCTGGACATGCAATGTGTACACCCAAAGAAAAATGTCACAATCTTTCTGGAATAGAGTTGGATTATGTTTAAGAAACATATAAAGCAGAGGAGTTTTAAAAATGTAACTAAACTACCAAGAATGTCTATCTGTGTCCATAAAATTACAGCTATGTATATGTGGGTGTGTTTTTTTCCAAGAGGCTTTTTAGAAAATCTTAGGGGTTATGAAAGGACATTGACAGGAGTGTCTGTGTATATAATGAACACTTTGCTATTTCTTATCACTAGCACTTCAATACTCAAACAAGTCTCTCCTTCTTCTTTCAAGTGTATTCCTTTTAGTCAGCGCTACTTTCCCTTTGATCCATACTATAAGCAGCAAAAGGTGTGAAAGATACCCAGAAACACAAATCTCAACTTTTAACAATTGCCTATGCCTCTTCTACTCAAATAATAAGCTCTAAATAAACTCTGACCCTTTGATATGATAATTATGACATAATTAGGACATGATGTTTTTGATTGAATTCACAGCATTTCATATCAGGACACGAAATCATTTGTATAAAAGTTTTCATAATCAGTACATGGGCTGGCCACAAAGTAAGCAGAAAAGTAAAACTGCAAGATATACTTTTAAGATAGTGCAAGACTGAAACATGTAGATACAAAAAACCACAACACTGCTTTATTTATATAGCACTTGGGAATGTTTGTTATCTTATAAACAAACAATAAGTTTGCTATCTTTAAATAAGAACAATACTAGACAACTTATTTAACATAAGTTAAATAAAAATAATGATAACCTGGGGGGGGAGGTATAGAATTTCTAGAAGCCTGGCATTCTGACAAATTAGCCATCAATAGACACATTTTTGTTGTTGTTAGCTGTGACGTCGTGTCTGACCCATCGCAACCCTATGGACAACGTTCCTCCAGGCCTTCCTGTCCTCTACCATCTTCTGGAGTCCATTTAAGCTCACGCCTACTGCTTCAGTGACTCCATCCAGCCACCTCATTCTCTGTCGACCCCTTCTTCTCTTGCCCTCAATCTTTCCCAGCATTAGGCTCTTCTCCAGTGAGTCCTTCCTTCTCATTAGGTGGCCAAAGTACTTGAGTTTTAGCTTTAGGATCTGGCCTTCTAAAGAGCAGTCAGGGTTGATCTCCTCTAGGACTGACCGGTTTGATCGCCTTGCAGTCCAAGAGACTCGCAGGAGTCTTCTCCAGCACCACAGTTCAAAGGTCTCAATTCTTTGGCGCTCAGCCTTTTTTATGGTCCAGCTTTCACTGCCATACATTACAACTGGGAAGACCATAGCCTTGACTATACGCACTTTTGTTGACAGGGTGATGTCTCTGCTTTTTAGTGTGCTGTCTAGATTTGCCATGGCTTTCCTCCCAAGGAGCAAGCGTCTTTTAATTTCTTGGCTACAGTCCCCATCTGCAGTGATCTTGGAGCCCAGGAAAATAAAATCTGTCACTACCTCCATTTCTTTCCCATCTATTTGCCAGGAATTGAGGGGGCCGGATGCCATGATCTTGGTTTTTTTAATGTTAAGTTTCAACCCAGGTTTTGCACTCTCCTTCTTCACCCGCAACAAGAAGCTCTTTAGTTCCTCTTCACTTTCTGCCATTAGAGTGGTATCGTCTGCATATCTTAGGTTGTTGATATTTCTTCCGGAAATCTTAATTCCAACTTTTGATTCATCTAGCCCTGCCTTTCTCATGATGTGTTCTGCATATAAGTTAAATAGGCAGGGCGACAGTATACAGCCTTGCCGGACTCCTTTCCCAATTTTGAACCAATCAGTGGTTCCATGTCCAGTTCTCACTGTTGTTTCTTGGCCCACATATAGGTTTCTCAAGAGACAAATAAGATTTATCTATCTATCTATCTATCTATCTATCTATCTATCTATCTATCTATCTATCTATCTATTTATTTTATTGGAATTGTATACCGCCCTATTCCCATAGGACTCAGGGCGGTTTACAGGGCAGTTAAAACCATGAATACAAAAAAATAAAAACAATTAAAACAATTAAATTAAATTCAAGCCCCAAGAGTAAATCTAAAACCCAGTTAAATTAACAACCCCACAGTCTGGACCAAACAGTCTGGTACTCCCATCTCTTTAAGAACTTGCCACAGTTTGTTATGATCCACACAATCAAAGGCTTTAGCATAGTCAATGAAGCAGAAGTAGATGGAACTCCCTAGCTTTCTCCATGATCCAGCGTATGTTGGCAATTTGATCTCTAGTTCCTCTGCCTCTTCGAAATCCTGCCTGTACTTCTGGTAGTTCTCGATCCACATACTTCTGGAATCTAGCTTGTAGGATTTTAAGCATAACTTTACTAGCATGAGAAATGAGTGCAATAGTGCGATAGTTTGAACATTCTTTGGTACTGCCTTTCTTTGGAATTGGAATGTAAACTGATCTTTTCCAATCCTGTGGCCACTGTTGAGTTTTCCAAATTTGCTGGCAAATTGAGTGTAGCACTTTTACTGCATCGTCTTTTAAGATTTTGAATAGCTCAGCTGGAATACTGTCACCTCCACTAGCTTTGTTGTTGCTCAGCTTTTCTAAGGCCCACTTCACTTCACATTCTAGGATGTCTGGCTCGAGGTCAGTAACCACCTCATTGTGATTATCAGGGACGTTAAGCTCATTCTTGTATAGTTCTTCTGTGTAATTTTGCCACCTCTTCTTAATCTCTTCTGCCTCTGCCATTTTGGTCCTTTATCATGCCCATTTTTGCATGAAACATTCCCTTCATCTCTCCAATTTTCTTGAAAAGATCTCTGGTCCTCCCTATTCTATTGTTTTCTTCTATTTCTTTGCACTGTTCATTTAAGAAGGCATTCTTATCTCTTCTAACTATTCTCTGGAATTCTGCATTCAATTGGGCGTATCTTTCTTCTTCTCCCTTGCCTTTTGCTTCCCTCCTTTACTCAGCTATTTGCAAAGCTTCCTCAGACAACCATTTTGCTTTCTTGCATTTCTTTTTCTTTGGGATGGTTTTGGTTGCTACCTCTTGTACAATGTTGCGAACCTCTGTCCATAGATCTTCAGGCACTCTGTCTATCAGATCTAATTCCTTAAATCTATTTGTCACCTCTACTGTATATTCAACAGGGATATGATTTAATTCATACCTCAGTGGCCTAGTGCTTTTCCCTACTTTCTTCAGTTTAAGCCTAAACTTTGCAATGAGAAGCTCATGGTCTGAGCCACAGTCAGCTCCTGGTCTTGTTTTTACTGACTGTTGTTCTGTACCAGCCTGCTACCGGCCTTGCAGAAAGGCAACCCCTGTACAAACGGCAGAGGCTGGAATACGTCTGCCAAATTTATTACACAAACAAACAACAAAACATGAAACAAGATACCGGAGCTTTGATCCTCTATCGGAGCGGTTGCTTTCAGCAAACCAGCCCTCCCCCAAACACTCCCTTTATAAGAGTTCAGGGCGTGGCCTCTCTTTGCCTCCTTCCGAGAAGTCCCACAGCCTTTCTCTGCTTGCTCCTACTTGACTGCCTCCTGCGTCGGGCGTCCTTGAACAGGGCCAGCTGTGGGTCATCTTCATCCACACTGTCGAGCTCACACAGCTGGGTCTCCACCAAGTAAGAGGGGCCTGGCTGAGGGCTCTGCGGAGCCTCCAAGCCATCATCAGCAAGTTCTTCTTCAACACCCCCCTCCTCCCCCTCATCTGAGTCATCCGAATCATCCGACCCAACTGCCGAACCCACAGGCTGACCCTGAATCACAACAACTGTATAGAGTTTTTCCATCTTTGGCTGCAGAGCATATAGTCAATCTGATTTCTGTGTTGACCGTCTGGTGATGTCCATGCGTAGAGCCGTCTCTTGGGTTGTTAGAAAAGAGTGTTTGCTATGCCCAGGGCTTTTTTTCTCATAGAACGCTCAGAACGGAGTTCCGGCACCTTTTTGGGATGGAACCTTGTAGGGTAGGCAAGGCAGGTTGTATGACATGTGTGAGTTCTGGCACCTTTTTCTTTTACAAAAAAAGCACTGGCTATGACCATCGTATTCTCTTGACAAAATTCTATCAGCCTGTGCCCTGCTTCATTTTGTACTCCAAGGCCAAACTTGCCTGTTATTCCAGTTATCTTTTGGCTTCCTACTTTAGCATTCCAATCCCCCATGATGATAAGGACATCATTTTTTGGTGTTAGTTCTATAAGGTGCTGTAGGGCTTCATAGAACCGGTCAATTTCATCCTCTTCAGCACTGGTGGTTGGGGCATAGACTTGGACTACTGTGATATTGAATGGTTTGCCTTGGATTCGAACTGAGATCATTCTGTCATTTTGCGGATTGTATCCCAGTATTGCTTTTCCTACTCTTTTATTGACTATGAAGGCTACTCCATTTTTTCTGAGGGACTGTTGTCCGCAGTAGTATACCTGATGGTCATCTGAATTAAATTCACCCATTCCTGTCCATTTTAGTTCGCTGATACCTAAGATGTCGATGTTCAGTCTTGTCATCTCTTGTTTGACCACGTCCAGCTTTCCTTGATTCATGGATCTTACATTCCAGGTTCCTATGGAGAAAAAATATTTACAGCATCGGACTTTCCTTTCACCACCAGACACATCCACAGCTGAGCGTCCTTTCGGCTTTGGCCCAGTCGCTTCATTCTTTCTGGCGCTACTAGTACTAGCCCTCTGCTCTTCCCCAGTAGCATATTGGACGCCTTCCGACCTGAGGGGCTCATCTTCCAGCGTCATATCGTATTGCCTTTTGGTACTATCCATAGGGTTTTCATGGCAAATATACTGGAGTGGGTTGCCATTTCCTTCTCCAGTGGATCACGTTTTGTCAGAACTCTCTGCTATGACCTTTCCGTCTTGGGTGACCCTGCACGGCATAGCTCATAGCTTCATTGAATTACGCAAGCCCCTTCGCCACGACAAGGCAGTAATCCATGAAGGGGTAATAGACACATAGACATGAACAATATTTACATACTGTGCAGAAGAAACAATCAACAAGCCAAAAAGAGAACAAAAAGGCCAAAACACCTCCCCACCAGCAATCAAAACCCACCAAGATTAACATCAGACAACAATCAAAAAGTAAACAATAACCCTATCAAGGAACTGCCAAAAAAGCTAATGGTAAACAACCCAACCGAAGAACTTCCAAGACCACTCCACCAATACTGACAGGGCAAGCACTAGAAAAGGGGTCCCCAACCTGCAGTCCGTGGCCCAGCCTGCTAGCCACCAGGCCATGGAACAGGCTAGCCAGTGCGCACATGTGTGTGTGCACTCACCCCCCATTTGTGCTAGTGCTGCTGTCGCTATGTAAACGGGGGCGGTGTGGCAAAAATGGGCTGCCGCCGCTATGCAAACAGGCAGCGCATGGTGCGAAAACCAGGTGGCACATGGTGAAAAAAAGGGGGAAAACTTGGTGGCACACAGCGCGAAGACCAGATAGTATACAGCATGAAAATGGGGGAAAGCCAGGCAGCGTGCAGTGCAAAAACCAGGCGGTGCGCAAAAACCGAGCGCTGCACAGCATGAAAATGGGTGTCACACAGGCGCTGGCACCCCCCCCTTTGCATCGCATGTGCTCGTGGCCCCGTTTGTGTGTGGGGGGGTGCACGCACATGCATGTAAAATGCTTCCTCCCTCTTTTCCTCCAGTCCGCCAACCGAGAAAGATTGGAGATCTCTGCACTAGAATATAAACTGAGAGTAAACCCCACTCCCTACTAGCACTGATGATGTTATCTACTTTAGGTAATGAAACATCTGCAAGAAAACAACCAAGCTCAGACAGCACTAAGGATTCCTCATAGTAATTTTACAGATATTATGTCCAGTTCTATCAGAAAATGCAGTCTTGAAACAAGGCTATTTATTTTCTTATTTTCATATTGATACTATCCAAAAAGTTTAATTTTAAATCTAGTCTAAAAATGTTTCACATACTGCTTTCATGGGATACTTCTTAGTATGTATTTTCTTTTCCAAGAACAAAACTGGAGCAAATTTGCAAGTTCTCTTACATCACCTCCATTTTGCTGAAACAATATGTCAGACAGCCTTTATCTTATTGAAAAATCAAATAATGTTGAAGAGTATCTGCAAAAGCAACATCTGGCGTACTGCAATAATCTGATTGCAAAAAAAAATCAGTAAAATGAGTCACTGAGTAGCTTGATGAAAATTAGATAAATTAAGCAGTTACCTTTTACACACATCTAATCTAATCTAATATCTCTCTCTCACTCTCTCTCTCTCTCACACACACACACACACACACATACACATTCTCTAATCATTTAAAAATAAATTTACTGACTAAACAAAAGAAGAAATGCAGCTCAGATAGCAAAAAATTAATTTGTATCAGAGGGTTTTTTCAGAATATTAGATCTGAATTTAGATAATTATACTTCAATTACTTGAAAATTAATGGAACAAGTTACAGGAATAAATATAGCTTCACAGGTTCTTAGGTATGATTATTTTAGTTTTGCAAATTTAGGATATTTAACACCACAAATTCTGTTACAAGCATTTGCAGAATGCTCTGAAATTTTAATATTCAGTTACAAGGAAAAGATAAAAGCTTTTCTTTTACTAAGCTAAACCACAAAATATGAATCAGCAATGTGATGCTACTAAGAAGGTAAGTACAAGTGATCCTTGCTTAACAACAACCACTCATTCAGCAACTGTTGGAATTATGATGGTACTGAACAAATAGTATTTACAACCAATTCTTCTACTTAAAACTGTCACAGACTTCCTGTGAGCACGTAATTGTGATCTGGGCTCTCAGCACCCAGCTTGCAATTATAAAGTCGCAGCATTATGTGGTCAGTCCTTTGCTGGTATCCTACAAGCAAAATGAATGAGGAAGCTGGCAGAAGGCCACAAATGGCAAACCAGGTGATGTTGCATTTAACAACATTGTGGGATTTACTTAGCAATAGCAACCATAAGTGCCAGAATTTCCGGCACTAAGCAGCACAGTCACCATGCTTAGCAATGGAAATTCTGGTCCCCATTATCATAGTTAAGTGGGGACTATCTATTCAATAAATTAGCTTGTAGGTAAAAGAAAAGGACTTATAACAGTAAATCCTAATTAGGATTAGCAATATCTTAATCCTTATCTAATCTCACTTAGAAGTCCATTCAGGCAAATTGAAATAGCTTAAACAATGCTACACTTGCATCAAAATAAATGACATTCTGGTAACTGTGAGAAACCATATAACATTTATGTGCATGTTGTCTCTCCCTGAGCTGGCCAAAAAAAAATAAAACGTTGAACTGTGCTGCCTCCCTAAACAAGCTACAATACAATAAGCAACAGTCAAGTGCTCCTCTCTCACTACAATATTAGAAAATGCAGCAGTGGATGGATCCTTTATCTTCCCTTCTTTTCCTACCCAGTGCTACCAATCTTTCTCCGCTGATATGACAGGGAGGGACTAGGAAATTGTAACTTTCAACTTCATCCTACACCCTTCAATATTTCCACCTTCAGACCTATCTCCTCAAGGATTATTTTCATCTTTTATTTCAGCTTTTCATAGGAATATCAAACTTGTCATATATGATGATCTATCAGAAGATAATAATGCCAGGCCTAGCCTATCCAGCCCAAATTCAATCCTTTATTTGCTTATACCAGGGGTAGGCAACCTGGGCTCTTTTATGACTGGTGGACTTCAACTCCCAGATTCCTCAGCCAGCCATGCTGGCTCAGGAATTCTGGGAGTTGAAGTCCACCAGTCATAAAAGAGCCCAGGTTGCCTACCCCTGGCTTGTAACAAATAGACAGAACCTTGCCAGATTAAACTTGTACTACTCTAACCCAAAGGATATATCCTTAGAGATTCTAGTGAATGGCTATTCTAAATCTTTTTCTCATCCCATGATCTAGGCCCCAACTGGGCTGAACTTGTCTTGCTCCCCCTCCTTGGGATATGCCCTCTCCAACCTGGGAACCCACTGCATCGCATCACATCACCTCCCCCTTCATAGACACTTTTCATCACAGATAAATAGGGCAATATTAAGATTTAAATTTAAACTAAAAATTAAATTTGTTACTAAAAAAGAACAATTTCATGACCAACAGGACCAGTAAGTTTCCTGGTCCTGTAAATACCGTTATCACTCTACCCCATCAAAATAGCACAAATAGAAGCACTGTTCTGCAGTCACTCTTACCTCAAAGCTCTCTTCCTAAGACTGTCGGTCTCACAGAAGAGTGATATACTTGGTCAAATAATCAAAGTAAAAAACAATCGTCAAGTTACTAGAACTATAACGAGACCCTGAAAGAGGTTTTGTCTATCTCTAATTAAACTTGGGGTGTTCAAATTGTTGAATGGGAGTTACCTTTCCCAGGAACAATAAAAAATGCCATTGCTGTTTTCAGGTTGCACACGCTGTTGAACAGGATGTGGTATAAGATTGTCAAGACATGGTTTTCACTGATATGTCAACTATTGATTTGAGGCATAAAAACCCACCTCACCTTTGTAAATTAAATTAAAAACAAGAAAAGATGCTACAGAAGCCAGAGTTATCAACTTTCTCATAGTCAAGACAATTGGGGAGGAAGTGTTCTTGGGGTGGCTGCTGAATGTGAGAGAGTATGTGAAGGTGTGCAAATGGTGGGGAGGTGCAGCTTGAGCGTAGCCAGGCTTGGAGAGGGCGCATGGAAAGGGGAATTACCTGACCAACTTGCAACCCTCCCTGCCAGTTTTCCTATTGACCGTGCTTGGGAAGTTGGCAGGGAAGCTTGCAAATCACAATCATATGACCATAGGATGCTGCACCTGTCATAAGTGTGGGAAAGCTGCCATGTGCCCAGATCGCAATCATGTGACTGTGGAAGTGCTGGGATGGCCAGAAATTTAAGGACCAGTCATAAGTACCATTTATTCAGAACTGTTATAACTTCGAAAGTAACTGAACAAATGGTTGATAACAGAGGACAATGTAAACTGATTTGCCACACTGATCCTGTTACGCTAGTTCACCTCAACTTACAAACTACACTTTCTGAAGATTAAAACAACAGGAATTGGCACTTCTGAAAACAATATAGGGACATATTCATACGCAAGGAAGAAGTCTTAAATGTAAATCATGCCTTAATGTAGAGGTTCTGTATAATGTCTATTAAACTCAAAGTCGTTTTTAAAGCAAATTTAAGGCAGCCCTCATCCCTTCAGACCTTTTAAAATTACAAAAAAAGCAAGAATGACATCAAATTCGATAACCAATTCCTGCCTCTGGGCATTAGATTTAGTAAGCAAAATACATGTTGCCTTGCTGTGAGACGCTCCTTCTCATTAAAGTGACAAGTGAGATTTCTTATGTACTGGAGATGGATACCAGACCAAATTAGAAAAAGTCTGCTCTGCAGTATGCTGGCATTATATTATGTTGCCATGAGGGAAAATTGATTTCTACTATAAACTGAGGGTTTCTGGAACAGATACAAATGCATCTGGGGTGATACTAACAGAAGTGATATATCCTGTGTCTTGAGTGATCATATGAAGAATACAAGTCATTATTCTCAGACTGGAAGAACAAATTCTACAGAAGGCACTGCTGACTATTTATCCTCATCACACTGTGAATAAAATTACTAAAGCTCATCATATTGACACAGTATAGTACAGATTTAAGAATGGCAGAAGAGTAAGAAAGAACATTATTTAATCAGTTCTTCATAATCAGCAAAATACTAACACTTTCGTTTTTTAAAAAAAACATTATATACAAATCAACGGCAAAGAGAATATTGCATTTCATTTAAAATATAAACCCCAAAGCAAATGTTTTCTACTCAAATTAATCTTGTACTAATTTGCCAACAGAAAATTACTAAATGATTAGATGTAAACAAATAAAAGATCTAAATGCAGGAAGCCTGAATTATATAAAACTACTTAAAAATAAATGGAAGTCACACATTATGCATTTGGACTATCATACACGTGCATATACTAACACATAAAGGAAGAATTGCAACTGTAAATTTGCCATCATTATTTCTGATACTACATACATTACTGGTACCCCCTACATCTATGTGAGATCTGCAAAGGAAATCCCAAGTATGTACAATTTTCTATATGTAATCTTCCATGTACCTGGGACTCTTAATGCAGGGGTACCTATCACATGAAACTTGCTTTTCAAGTGTTGCATTGACACATAAATGTGAGATATAGAACACTCAACACCATGATTAGCTGAAACCATAATATACTGAAACCATAATCTGGTGAGAATTAGAATTTATGGTTTTAATAAAAATGTGTGTGACCTTGTATTACACAATTAGTAGATTCCAAAAACCCAGTAACTAAAATGAATAATATTTCAGATTCATATAACTCATCCTTGTACATCATTGTAAAAATATTTCATTTATTAGGTATTATATTGATACTACAGATTTTATTTTCCTGGGCTCCAAGATCACTGCAGATGGGGACTGTAGCCAAGAAATTAAAAGACGCTTGCTCCTGGGGAGGAAAGCCATGGCAAATCTAGACAGCACACTAAAAAGCAGAGACATCACCCTGTCAACAAAAGTGCGTATAGTCAAGGCTATGGTCTTCCCAGTTGCAATGTATGGCAGTGAAAGTTGGACCATAAGAAAGGCTGAGCGCCAAAGAATTGAGGCCTTTGAACTGTGGTGCTGGAGAAGACTCATGCGAGTCCCTTGGACTGCAAGGCGATCAAACCGGTCAGTCCTAGAGGAGATCAATCCTGACTGCTCTTTAGAAGGCCAGATCCTGAAGCTAAAACTCAAGTACTTTGGCCACCTAATGAGAAGGAAGGACTCACTGGAGAAGAGCCTAATGCTGGGAAAGATTGAGGGCAATAGAAGAAGGGGACGACAGAGAAGGAGGTGGCTGGATGGAGTCACTGAAGCAGTAGGCGTGAGCTTAAATGGACTCCAGAAGATGGTAGAGGACAGGAAGGCCTGGAGGAATGTTGTCCATAGGGTCGCGATGGGTCGGACACGACTTCGCAGCTAACAACAACAACATATTGATACTGAACAGAGTACATACATCTGGCTTTTTGAATGGTTTCTCTTTTAAAAAAAAATCAATCCAAAGCAGACTAGTAGCTTTTTACATTTTATTTTCACCTCAAAAGTCACCTGCAAGTCATGGTTTCTCATTCAAAAAACATGAGCTACATTAAACTCTGCCTGCCTACATCACACACACACACACACACACACACACACACACACACACACACACACACAGAGGCTAAACAGGCAACTGAAAAACTGTAAGAGAAGAAAATGCACAACCTGTTGTTTCCTGCATTATCCAAATCTGGAAAAGCTTCTGAGTTGAGCTTGATAACAGGCATACTAAAAGTCTGAGCAACATAGGCAGAATTGTGAGCATATGCAACTGTATATTTAAAAGTAGGAAAAGATAAGCCCTAATTTGATGAGTAAAGCAACTCACAGATGTGCAATTTGAATAAATGATCTCACTAAATCTTTATGATTACCAAGCTATAATAAGTTAAGAAATCAAGTCCTGTGATTTGTTGGAACTCTGGGGATCCATGCAACTAAAATTTAATGAGCAGTTCCAATACGTAATGTAGAGGACATAGCGAGTGGGTTTTTGAAGGCTAGGCGGAAGAGCGACTACCAACGCAACAATACAACAACTGTCAGTCAAGTAGGATTTGAGCTCATTCCAAGAAACTATCTTCAAAAAATGTCTCAAACAGGACCCTCTCTAGTTCACTCAATGTTGGGGGGGGGCAGGGAGAGAGACAGATAGTTGTTACAATAAAAGTAGCCCTATACAGCATTGATTTCTTAGTATGGTCTACCTTATAATACATAGTTATCTCATGCAAAAAAGGCAGAGTAAGAGCAGATATAGGGTATAGTGGCCATAGGAAGTCACTTTTTTAAAAAGTTAACCTGCTTGTCCTAGAATTATACATTTATGAAGATTATACAAATGAATAAACCAGATCGGTTCCCTTCCTTCTTCCTTATCTGAAAACAGAAACGTTTTACAGAATGTGCGTGTTAGTTGTTTCAGTGATTTCAAGCACTGCTCTGAAAAACAAACATATCCTCTCTTACCACTGATAAGTGGCCAAGTTGGCTAAATTAAATGCCATTTTTGACATCCACTGTAAACTTTTATAATGCCACTAGAAAAAAATTGTTGCAGCACGTCAAGTATTAAAGATCTTTGACATTACTGATTACCATGCTATATAGACCACGCCTGTAGTTTTTACACATGTTTCTGTCCTGTACTATGCCTCCCTTAAGGACAGACTCATGGCCCAAATTATTTCAAATATATCATAGTAATGAATTACAAATTTTAAAAGAGCACTTTTTGGTCTAGCTTCAATTTCATGGCAAATCTCTGCTATACCTGCAAAAAAAAAATATTGCTATATAGTTCTTCTAGACCTCTTCAGTTAAATTTGGATTTAATACTATGTTAATATACCTCAGGTTATGTTAAAATTAATCAAAATTCCAAGATAACAATGATTCTAATAAAAGAGGGAACATTCAACATTAATTTTTCATTGCTGAGTTTTTCTGTACAACAACCACAAAGACATATTGCATTAATAGAAACAAATAATAACCAGGGGAATTTTAAACAACCAGTTGAATATATTTGTTCCCAAGTCTCTGAGAATAGAATACTTTCACACCAAATTATGCTCCAATGAGCTTGTCCTCTTATAAAAAGTTTTACATTAAAAATACATATACTTGATAGATGCTTCCAGTAAATTCTGTTGGTCTACACATTTACTAAACTTTTCCCTACATATATTTATTTATAGGAATCTATCTAGAAATTTTAACTGGGAATACATCAATTCATATGACTGAAATAATACTCCCCCCATTACACACCAAAAAAACAAAGCATAGTTTTATACCAAATAAGGGGCTAATTTTGTAATTGGAATTTGTAATTGGACAGATATTAAGTAAGCCATCTCTCTCATTAAGATTCAAAAAAAAATTCTGCTTCTATAAATCTCAAACTGACATGATGGAGAAGTTCTGGGCCATTATATTTTTTAGAAAACTAGAAAAGTCATTTAATTTTTTAAAAAATTATAGGCATATTATCTACATTATTTTTCTTATTAACATTATTAATATATTACTCAATACAAATGTGACTTCAAACATTTTCATATCATTTTTGCAACTTAATTATGTTTCGATTAGACACAATTGAGCTGACTAAAAAAGCCGGCAGAACCCCTTTTCAAATCCTGTAACATAATTTATTGAATATTTTACTAGCAATTTCAATTCATCCCAAGTTAGAGCATCCACAGTATTTAAAATAAATAAGCTCAAAATCTACACATAACACCACTGTGGTTTTCTAGTTAAAACAAAGAGCATATTTTCACAATATTCCAAACAAGCCAGCCAAGGAGTACTAGTCAGAATTGTTCCTTACCTGTAGCCCCCTCCTTCGAAGAATGCTTGAATCATCCATATTTTCAACTCTTGCCTACTTTAGTTCATCAAAATGTTCCAATACTCTCCCTTGTTTACTATTTGTACTGTTTGATTCATTGATTTTTCTTCTTTTCAACAAAAATAAAAAATAGCTTCTCGCCACATGAAAAATCAAAGTTGGTATCTCTCAACATTTATAGGTAATTTGTTTTCTTATTGACACTGTCACTGTACGCTAATAACTGTGATAACTAGAATCTAGATTTCAGCACGGAAATGTTTTTGTTCATACACACATTTGTGTGCAGCTTAAACACCTAGGAATCCAAGAGTGAAAAGCTGCCAAAAGCAATCATTATTTTCTCCTTACTTCAGTCAAACAGCTCTCCCACATAGCCTCAGTGAACTACAACAGCTTCATTTATCTTCCATGTACGATAAACATCCAAAACATATTTCACTGAAAAAGAACAATTCACATTAAAAAAAAACCTTTATGAATCAAACAAATGTAAAAGTCCAACATTTATAAAGGGGTTTTATTAGCTCAGCATGCAAAATTCCTTTATCCTCTGTACAGACAAAGCAGATGTCGGAGTCTTCAGATACAGTAGCATTCTTTTGTTTCTCTTTTTTGAGATATGCCGGGCATCTTCTTTTCCCCCCGATGGTAATAAGCATGATTATTTTTGTCTTAGCTCTATATCGAGAGCTAAATATTCCTTTTATGTTCTAAATTACTTGCAACACGTGTTGTGCTTCTGAATACGTAAGAATTCATTCATTGGCAGAGCTGTTTATCGCTGAGAGAGCTACTCTAAAGAAGCCCATCCCCAGTGTTGAGTGGTATTCATAGTTCTATAGATGCTTTTTCACCCTGAATTATGATCTCCTTCCCTACATCCATTATTTTCAAAATATATTTCATCAACCCATAGTCCAAATATATCTTCTCATTTCCAAACCCATGAAAATTATATTTTAAAAAGGTGGTACAAAGCAACTAGAAGAGAGAAGTTTTAAAAAATAAAACTTAATATCCAAAATAGAAACTAATACAGATCTTAACCCATCTACGTTCTGCAGAATAGCCTTAAATAATAAACGTGCACACATAGGATACATTATGAAACAGCCTATTAAAAAACCAGCACAGTAATAAGACCTCCAGAAAACAAAAGCCTATTTTCTGATCAAATCATACAACACCAAAAAACAAATACTTATTTCTGATTGATTCAAGAAGATTATCTAACACCTTCAATAGTAAAAAAAAGGTATTACTTTGATTTCATTACATGATTTCACCTCTTAAAAGGTATAATGGGAACAAGATCTCAGACTTCCGTCTATTGCTAGCATGTCCACAAAAAGCCTTTTCCTTTAAGGACAGCTGCTATCAGAGTGTCCCAGATACAGTTTGCTGCTGCTTAAAAAGAATATTTACATATTTACATATTTAAGCCAATGTCGCTGCTAAGCGTCTTAGAGCTGCCTCAGCTAGCCACACCATTCTATATTGACCCAAAAGCAAATAAAGCTTAGCTCCATTCACTAGCGGTAGGTATTCTGATCCTCCACAGAAACACGCTATAGTCTTTTTAGTAAAGAACTAATGAACACATAGCTCGCCAGCATAGCCTTCCATCTGCCGCTTTAAACAACTGAATGCTGAATTAGCTCTACTGATTCTTTGTGAGCCACTCAACAGAGCATCTAAGCTGAAGCAGCTTATTTGCATACTGCACTATACCATGATGAACTAGTGCGCTCTCTGGAAAACAACCAGGTCGATTTGAAAACAGCAACAGCCTTTTTATTTCCCAAAGAAAGCAACAGCAGCAATGTGAAGTAAGTTTTGTCATATATATTACTCTTTTATTTAGTGCACAGCATGCTGTAACAGCACATTAGACATGTGTAAGAAGCAGAACCCAATGCTATTTTAAATCGTTGCTACCTCACAACATGGTTACTTTTACAAGATACAACATAAGATCCAGATCCTTTCTTAGCGTAATCTTTCCATTGCTTAACACACTTATTAATCTTTTTTCTTGCAATAAAATATCCATTTTCTTAAAAAAATGCAACTATAGAATGAACCATAAAATTTCATACTTTTAGAAGAATAAGTCAATCATTAATTGTATCATTCCAGTATACTATTTTATTCATTCAAAAATGGCACAATCATATTTGTCGGCTGGCGAACCCCAGGGGAAGGGCCTTCTCTGTGGGAGTGCCAGTCCTATGGAATCAGCTCCCCCCTGAGCTTCGGATGACCCAAGATCTCCGGTCCTTTCGCCGCGGCCTCAAAACACTCCTTTTCCACCTGACTGACCTGGACTGACAGGCATTTTAATTATGTTTACAATTTTTAATTTATTTTTAATTTTAATTTATTGCACAGATGACTTTAATTTTAATTTTATCTTAATTTCTGTTATATGTTATTGTTGTTAGCCGCCCTGAGTCCTTCGGGAGGTAGGGCGGGATATAAGTCCCATTAATAAATAAAATAAATAAATATTTTCCAAAATTATATTTGTTTAAAACACAAATGTCAATTTTTAATATTTTCCACTGCTGTATAAATTTTTGTATCCTAGGAAATCTGCAGAAATCAGAAATTGTGCAGAGATACTAGACATAAATAGTAGGCAACCAATATAAAAACCAACATAACTTCTTTTTATACCTCCCCAAAATGACCTCCTTGCATCTTGTACATTAAATCCCAAAAAGAAAACTGAACTTTTGGTGACAAGAACCTAATCATAAAACAGGTTATCGTTATAACTTAAAATTATTGAACAATAGTTTATGTGGATGTATATTGTGACTGGGTATCCACCTACACACATACATAGAAGCACATGTGTTTTATGTGTTTGTAAATTTGCAAGTATATCAATCAATCAATCAATGTAAAGAGTGAAAAAA
The DNA here is from genome assembly GCF_964194415.1 of Vipera berus. Taxonomy (NCBI): domain Eukaryota; kingdom Metazoa; phylum Chordata; class Lepidosauria; order Squamata; family Viperidae; genus Vipera; species Vipera berus. The sequence continues at coordinate 58,474,830 of NC_138204.1, read as the reverse complement.
TCCCTAAGCAAACATAAGGAATGTTCATTCATTTAAGGAGTCCTGCTCAATTTCCATCAATTTATAGCTTCTGGTGAAATCTCTTGCCCATCTTACTCCAACTCAAAAGGTTATCCACCTCAGGGCTATTTTGGAGGATGGTAAACAATGCAGCACAAAAAAGAGTAAAGAAATAATCTGCTATGCATTTTATTCAGGTTTTATGTACACAAAATGATGCATCCTTTTTAAACAAACAATATTTTGCCCTTCATTTATTTTAATGAAAATTACAAGATATAGCTGAATCTGGTTATACTAGAATATTTGCCATGCTTTCTACAGATTAATGTCAAGTATCAAGGCATTTACTATAAATTTAGGATTCTTACTAATTACAGTTTAATAACTCAATAGAAAATATGGTAAACTCTTAAATTCTCTATCCTACCCCATAAGAACACCTTTCTTATTATGCTAAATAAAAAATTCACCTCAGAGAAAGACAATAGCAAAGTTCTGCAGGGAACTAATTTAATATTTGACCATATATTAATATAAATTGGATTCAAGGTTCTGAAATTGCTGAATGTGGCCTGAGTGGTACAGAAAGCTTTTTAGAATATGGAAAAATTACTGCTGAAATCACATTTCTATTCCAATGCTATCTCACAAAATTATTGATGTGACATAAAGATCCTGCCAAACTTCTGGCTGGAGCATACTGTTACTAAGCTATTATCCCAGCTAGGCCATTTCCAATTTTAAACAGATCCACAGTCTAAAACTTTTAAAAACAGTATAGAGAATTTAGTACTTTTATTCAGCTCTCTTTTGATGAAATAATACAAGCAAACAAGTTATGCAGAACTTTAACTGCAACTTTCTTCAATTACCCCTTTTTTCTGCATGCATTTTATAACGGTTAACAGAGGTAAGTAAAGATTCCCTTGAGCCAGCTCAAATACTAGTGAATACATGGATACGCCTAATCAGTTTTCTTGGCAAGGTAGGAAAATGGTTTTGAAAATTGTTTCTGCACTTTCTCAATTTTTTTAAACTTCTATTGCAGGGGTCCCCAACCCCTAGTCCGTGAACCGGTACTGGTCCATGGCATGCCAGCAACCGGTCTGCACAAACAAGCAAAGCCTGATCCGTGGGATGCAGACAGCACATTCTCCGGTGCGTGGAAGAACTTTTCTCCACAGAACCAGTCCCTGGTGCCCAAAAGGTTGGGACCTCTGTTCTATTGTACTATTCAGACTGTTCTATTGTATTATTCTGATTCCCCAGTAATGTCCTAAGTCCAATTCTTCTCTTCTTTATGATCAGACAAAGTCCTATTGTTTGTGTAAGGTACAGAGATAATGAATCTAAATAGCCTAGCTATCTAAACCAACATAATCTAATAAGACTATAATACCTTACTAACAAGCCAAAGGTAATTCTTAATCTATCTTCCTCAAAAGTGACGGCTTTTCTTACCCATGTTTTGAAATTTTCAGAAAATTACCTTGACTATTTAGCAAGAAGAATATATTTATTTTTAATCAGGGCAAGTTGAATAAATTCCATAATTCCGTACTTCCATAAATATGACCAATACAATTGTTTTGTTACTCAAAGGTTCTTAATACGGCACAAATTAATACATAGGGTCTCAGATATTATGAGAAAACTCATCTTATTGTCTAATTTTTGAATTATTTCTATTTGACTAATTTATTTTTATTGCAGAGGAAGGGAATTATCAAAGGAGTACTATCCTATCTAAAACTAGATAGATATTTGTAGTTAATGAAATAATGAAAAACCAATTAACAAAAACATAATAAAAAAAAAGTGTGACCCAAGATATAAAAACTAAAATTCGTACCTGTTTTTTAAAAAATTTCAGCCTCACTAGCTGAACTCAATGAAGTCAAACAGGTGAACGAAATGAATGGTTCCATTTTATACTCCAGGGTTATGCCCTCTATGACACCTTATCCAGGAATGTGTATTTGTAAAGATATAATCAAATCTTTATAGTAGAGTCTTATACTGCCAGCAGCCCCAACAGAAGACAACAGCCTTATATTAAGGGAGAAAATACTTTACCCAGATATCTTTTAAATTTTGGGGGGAAGAGTGGGGGAGGGAAATGTGATAATAAAAGAAAACAACACCATCAAGATATTCTACTGAGCTGTACGGAGGGAGGGAGAAAGCATTGTTTACCATTCTGTTTCACCAGATTTAACGTTGCAACTAATCATCACACATCATTAACCAAAAGCTCTTGAATCAAGCTCTGTAGTAGTTATTTAGTGTACATGGATTCCTGTGATGTTACGACCACTGCAACATCCCAGTAAATCATATGATCAAAATTCAGGAGCTTGACAGTCCATCCACACTAACAACTGCAGGGGTGCTCTAACTCCACCCACCAACCTTTCTCCCCACACTCCCTTCTGTGCTTTATGGCCCCCTACATTCCACCACCCCCAGCCTGCCTTTGCCGTCTTCTTGCTTCCATTGCTGGCCAAGCACAACCAGCCTGGCCCTGCAGCTGCTGACTGTATGAAGGCTTTCTTCCCAAAGAAGGGTCAGGCTGGGCATACTTGGTCAGCAGCAGGAACTAGAAGACAGCAAAGATAAGCTGGGCCAGCAGAGTGCAAGGTAGCAAGGGCCTCAAGGTGCAAGGCAAACAAAAGTGGGCTGGGTTGGTTGGGTTGGGTTGGGTTAGCCGGGGTTCTGGCTTCATGCCACACTGTGTTGTAGGGCTGGGCCAGGTGGCTTGCAGCTTCCTGGGGCAGCTTCAACTTCCTGCCACACTATCAGGCTGGGACAGCTGCCAATTCTTGGAGTAGCTGCAGCTCAGGGGCTTCATGCAACTTCAGAGCTGCAACATGCCGTGAAGCCCCTGAGCTGCAGGGCAAGAGCTCCAGAGTTACACATAAGGCAAGACGCAGGGCAGCCAAAAGGGAAGAGATGGATGGGGACATGAAGCGGAGGCAGTCCCTTACTTTGGGAAAACAGAGGCTTGGAGCTGGGACAAGATCAAACTAGGAATGCCTAGGATCAGGTCCTCAGCAAAGGACTGGTAGAATTTGGTTTAACAACAGCAACAGGGAGTGCCGGCATTGCTTTGGTTAACCAATGTAATCACATATGACATCAAGCTGTACAACCGTATCACTTAGCGACATAAACTCCAGTTCCAATTGCCATCATAACTGAAGAATTTCCTATGTGACCAGATTAAAAACCTTAGTTTTCAAATAAATAAATTTGCAGACCGTTTCTGGTTGTATAAGTAATTAGTCTGTAAGATAGACACACATACAGTTGCAAGAAAAAGTATGTGAACCCTTTGGGATTATTTATTTATTTATTTTATTTTATTTTATTAAATTTATATACCGCCCTTCTCCCGAAGGACTCAGGGCGGTGAACAGGGCATATATAAATAGAAAATACAAAAGTTAAAAAAGAATTAAACAATTGCCCAGATAAAAACAGTAGCAATATAAAAACCCATTAAAAACCCTGACGCCCCCCATCAGGCCAGGCCAGCTTGTTCAAATAAATGGGTCTTCAGACCACGCCGGAAGGAGCGAAGGTCCGGTGCCGTCCGGAGCTCAACCGGCAGTTGGTTCCATAAAGCCGGAGCGCCCACAGAGAAGGCCCTCCCCTTGGGGGCCACCAGCCGACATTCTCTGATCGGAGGCACCCTGAGGAGGCCCTCTCTGTGGGAATGCACAGGGCGGAGGGAGGTTGACGCCGGCAGCAGGTGGTCCCCGAGGTACGTGGAGTTTTGCATGAATTGGCCAGAAAATGCGCTCTAAACATCATGTAAGTCACAACAATAGAAAAACACAGTCTGCTTAAAATAATACTACACAAACATTAGCTGTTGTCATGTTTTAATTGAACTTAAGATGGAAACATTCACAGTGCAGGGTGGAAAAAGTATGTGAACCTCTGGACTTAATAACTGGTTGACCCTCCTTTGGCAGCAATAACCTCAACCAAACGTTTCCTGTAGTTGCAGATCAGACCTGCACAACGATCTAGAGTAATTTTGGACCACTCCTCTTCACAAAACTGTTTCAGTGTAGCAATATTCTTGGGATGTCTGGTGTGAATCGCTCTCTTAAGGTCATGCCACAGCATTTCAATCGGGTTGAGGTCAGGACTCTGACTGGGCCACTCCAGAAGGCGTATTCTGTTCTGTTGAAGCCATTGTTTTGTTGAATTACTTGTATGCTTTGGGTCATTGTCCTGTTGCATCACCCATCCTCTGCGGAGCTTCAGTTGGTGGACAGATGGTCGTACGTTTTCCTGCAAAATGTCCTGATAAACTCTGGAATTCATTTTCCCATCAATGACAACAATCCATCCAGGCCCTGAGGCAGCAAAGTAGCCCCAAACCATGATGCTCCCACTGCCATGTTTTACAATGGGGATGAGGTTTTGATGTTGGTGTGCTGTGCCTATTTTTCTCCACACATAGTGTTGTGTGTTTTTCCCAAACAACTCAATTTTGGTTTCATCTGTCCACAGTATATTTTACCAGTAGTGCTGTGGAACATCCAGGTGCTCTTTTGCAAACTTCAAACGTGCTGCAATATTTTTTTGGGACAGCAATGGCTTCCTCCGTGGTGTCCTCCCATGTACTCCATTCTTGTTTAATGTTTTCCTTATTGTAGATGTGTCAACAAAAATATTAGCATGTGCCAGAGATTTCTGTAGGTCTTTAGCTGACACTCTAGGATTCTTCTTTACCTCATTAAGCATTATGCGCTGTGCTCTTGCAGTCATTTTTACAGGACGACCACGCCTAGGGAGAGTAGCAACAGTGCTAAACTTTCTCCATTTGTAGACAGTCTGTCTTACCGTGGACACATGAACATCAAGGCTTTTGGAGATACTTTTGTAACCCTTTCCAGCTTCATGCAAGTCAACAATTCTTGATCGTAGGTCTTCTGAGAGCTCTTTTCTGCAAGGCATGGTTCACATCAGACAGTGCTTCTTGAGACCAGTAAACCCAAAACAGGTGTGTGTTTTTAAAGGGCAGGACAGCTGTCAGCAACACATCCAATATCATCACACTGGTTGGAGTCAAGGTTGGCTCACTCCTGGCTCCAATTAGCCAGGAGAGGTCATTAGGCTAGGGCAGGGGTCAGCAACCTGAAACAGTGAAAAAGCCACTCGGAACCGGTTCCCTCACAAAAGGAAAAACTGGAAGCCGCAAAAAATATGTGCGCATCCGCATACATGCGCAGAACAATTTGATTGAAGAGTAGAGCCAAGGCGAGATATGCACGTACCCTGCATATTTGAATTGATTGGTTGAACTTTTTTAGTCCCACTTTTTTTTTTTTTTGGACTGCACATGGCAGAGGACCGGGAGCTGCAGGAGATGGCTGAAAGAGCAGCATGCGGCTCCGGAGCCGCAGGTTGCAGACCTGTGGGCTAGGGGTTCACATACTTTTTCCACCCTGCACTGTGAATGTTTCCATCTTATGTTCAATTAAAACATGACAACAGCTAATGTTTGTGTAGTATTATTTTAAGCAGACTGTGTTTTTCTATTGTTGTGACTTACATGACGTTTAGAGCGCATTTTATGGCCAATTCATGCAAAACTCCACGTAATCCCAAAAGGTTCACATACTTTTTCTTGCAACTGTACATTATTATTAAAAGCCATATAGATACACTGCTACCTTTTCAGATTATTACAGATTACCCGGAGGATTTATTAAATTGCAAATTAAATATACTTTATTGAAACAAGACCTTTGCATGCATGTTTGCTGGATAAATAAGTGGATTTTAAAATGTCAAACTTGTCAGGGAGATAATCAAGATATTTAATTAGTTTGCTTTTGTTAGTTTTTAAAAAATTGTTATTATCTTGTTCCTGAAATTATATAACTTGAATAATCAACAAAGCTATGTTGTTGTAATCAAAATCTAAAATCTCAATGTTAAGCTTTCTAATGTATAGGTCTAAAACTAAAAGAAGCTGACTCATATCTGTTTTATCATTACTGTAATGTCACTCTGCTTTTTAGTTACCTCAAAGGTCTCTCAAAAAGAAGAGATTCTTGCTTTCAAATATCCTGCTTCATAACATTCTGATCTTTCTGAATCAAATGATCTGGAAAAAATCAAATCAATGTCTGAATGGGTATTCTTGTATACCAAAAGAGCACTTTCTCCTTAATATGCATGTGTGTATATATATGTATACGTGTGTGTGTGTGTTTTGTATTTGCTGCTCACTCATCAAGGCTATTATTAATTTAAGACACGACATATTATTTATTCTTAAATCAAAGCACTGTAGAAAGATGCTGTGGAACATCTCTTCCTCTCTAATTTAAATGCTCATTTTTTTCTTGACCTAGAAAGCAGCATCTCTCTAGCAAAAAATACATAAAATACATAAAAGAATTGTTTCTTTTCAACATGTAAAATAATAATTTAATTATTACTAAAAAGCAAGCAGTAAATCATAGGTGCATATGCTGTTGGGTGTTGCATCCAAATCTTCTGAAGTCTGAACACAGATCAAAGCTCAACTGCTTCTGCAGATGTTGAAGAAAAAGGGAAGGTGATAATTTTTCCTCTTTCTCTTATATCTGTCAATAACCCCCAAAGGCTGCTTTGGAGCTCGAGGGTTTTTCAAATATAGCAGGGAGATTTATTTATTTATTTATTTATTTATTTATTTATTTATTTATTTATTTATTTATTTATTTATTTATTGATTGATTGATTGATTGATTGATTGATTGATTGATTGCATTTATATACCGCCCTTTCCCTGAGGACTCAGGGCGGTTTACAGGGAGTTAAAAATCAAACATACAAAAGTTAAAAACCAAGTTAAAAAATATTAAATCAACCCTGTACTCTTAAAAACCCCAGTTAAGATAATTTTCTCCTCAGCCTGGGCCCGAGAGCTCAAAGAGGTGTTACATGGGAGTATCGGGAGACCCCCATTACAACTCGCGCGGCCGCATTCTGCACCACTGAGATGAAGATTGCAAAGGATTATCAGCAAAAATGAAACACTGCCATCCACTTTAAAATACCTTTAAAAACTTGAACTATATAAGTTTGTATTTTGATTTATAAATACTGAGTTGACAAAACTATGTGCAATCAGTAGTACAAGAACTTTATCACTTCAGCTGTCTTAAGTATTTCACTAGCAAGAGAAAATTTGTGACAAATCCCAGCATGGCCTAAATTTCTAAAATTATGTTAATAATTTATGCAAATGAAATATGGCCTCCAGCTCATTACAAGATATCAAGATGTCCTCCACACATCAGACTATGTTTTGTATTAACTAATCAAATTCCGAATTCTGCAAGAATTAAAAAAAATGTTGTGTTTTTAAAATCGAATGTAAACATCTTCCAAATATTTTTATATTTTATAATTTTCATTTTTATAATTATCTCTAGTATTAAAACATAACACAATTCATTCTATTGGATCAGAAACACTAATTATATGGCAGCTTTCCATGAAATGTATTTCAACAATAAGATTGTGATCACAAGTTCTGGAATTTATCAAATATCATTTTTTAGAAAGAAAGAAAAAAAAAGGAACTGCTACCATGATCCTGGCAAACAGATGAAAATTAGTAACGTGTTCCAAGTTGTTCTCCGATACAGAATAAAAAGATTGCTCTATGTAAGAAAAGAAGATAAATAAGACAAATGTAGCTCCCTTGTGCCACACATGGACTTAATCAGCTTCCTCTGTTTGAACAGCGCTCTCTTCTATTAAGGGGCAACAGTTTTCCAAAGTCTTCTCATCAGAAAAGCATTTTAAAAAATCAATTTGGGGTTCTTCCAACCAGATCAAACCATGAAGGGATAGGAGAGTAAGGGGGAAATGGGCCAATTCCCATTGCCCCCACACCTACCCAAGACCATTCTCTGGGTTCTTACTATAGAGGATAAGGGCCACTACCGCAGAGAAATGAACCAAACAAATGCTAACTAGGGATACTCACACCCAGGGCTTTTTTTTGGTCATAGAATGCTCAGAACGGACTTCCAGCACCTTTTTTGGATGGAACCTTGTAGGGTAGGCAAGGCGGCTTGCATGACATGTGTGAGTTCCGGCACCTTTTTCTTTTACAAAAAAAAGCACTGCTCACACCCTAGCATTTAAGTTACACATTGTTCAGATAGCCCTTTCAGAAATCCTCTTCAGGACTAGACAGATAGGCAGGCTCTCTTAAAGAATCACTCGGTATGCTTTTCTTGGAAAACAAACATTTTTAAAATGTTAAGTGAAAAATGAAATAAAAGACGAATTTGTTCTAACGGAATAGTTTACATTACAGGAAACTTTATTCTTCAAGTCATCACTACATGTGGTTTGCAAGTTCTCTTGATAGGTAAAGGTTCCTCCGCACATGCGTGCTAGTCGTTTCCGACTCTAGGGGCCGGTGCTCATCTCCATTTCAGAGCCGAAGAGCCAGCACTTGTCCGAGGACGTCTCCGTGGTCATGTGGCCGGCATGACTAGATGCCAAAGGCGCACGGAACGCTGTTACCTTCCCACGTGCTTTCGAACTGCTAGGTTGGCAGAAGCTGGGACAAGTAACAGGCGCTCAATCTGTTACGTGGCACTCGGAATTCGACCCGCCAAACTGCCGACCTTCTGATCGATAAGCTCAGCGTCCTAACCCACTGATACTATCCTGTATAAAATATGCTGTCAGTAAAATCATAATTTTAACACAGATGTAGCTCTCTTTTCTTCTCTGTTTAAAATGGTTTTCTTCCTTGCTGGGGCACAGTGCTTTACGTTCTAAGGTAAATAAAGACAATTGTTGTGTCCTTTGAGTCTTTCAGAGATTTTGTATCTCGATAGTCATCTAACTTTAAGTAAAGTTAAATGAGTATTTCTTGTACCTTAATTTTTGGGTTAAACTTAAGCCAAATATTATATTGCTAATTGATCACTACTTCATTTTGTAAGACATTAAACTTAGCATTCTCCCTGGTAAAGGGGGCACCTATATACATACAGAATAAATACATGTATTGTATATGCCAAAATTCTAATTTGATTGAAGTGGCATAGAAGTGACAGTATAATTTAGTGTTTTTTTTAAAAAAAGAAAATTTATTTGACAAAGTTAATTATTTCTGCAAGATAGAACAGTATCTGAATTCTGTGCTAAATGTCCTGCAGGTCACCCTAAATTTTACAAATATAACCATTTAATCATCAGTCCACATAATAGTACATCTGTTTACAGGAGAATATTTATTGTAAATTACTGTTCTTTTCAGAACCATTTGTTAGCTAACACAGAATAATAAACTATTAACTACTGCTACAATCTAGGCAATATCTATCACTATACATAATTATTTCCCCTATACTTCACTTAACACACAATAACTGTGTAGAATCATATCTGAAGGCATATTCATTTTGAATATTCCTACTAAAAGGCACTAAATGATTTTTTTATATATTTATATATTTTATATATTTAAGATAATTATTCTCTCATAACTACTACTTCTTTTACAAAGAACTAGATATACTAGATTTGTTATTAGCAAGTTTGGTTCAGAAATACTTCTATCACAAATGAGTAATCATTCCTAAATGAATACAAAGGAATTAAGAATTTTACCCCAAAGTATCCAGGGTCCCTTGCAATTTCATTCCTGCCTACCCTATCTATCTAGATCAGGGGTGTCAAACCCAATCACATCACAGGCCATATCATGACATATCGGGACTTATTTTGCCTTTGGGGGACCCGTGGGCCACATGTTTGACATGCCTGATACAGGTAGTACAATAATCTAAGTGGATTATTTCCTATTAGAGAGAATAATCAAGTGGATTACTTCTACTAATAATTGTATTTAATATGAATATCACTTATTTGCCAGCAAAGTATTATCACTTATTTATTCTCAGAATAACTTACTATCCTTACTCAGGATGATAAGATATATTATTGTCATTTTTTAATATGAGCACACTGGTCCACATTAAAAATGAAATGGTTGCCTGCTATCAATGAAAAAAATATATCTACCCACACACATACATAACACATATATGACATACACACACACTTACATACATACACACTTACATACATACATATATATATACATATATACATATATACATATATACATACATACATGCATGCATACATACATGCATAGATAGATAGATAGATAGATAGATAGATAGATAGATAGATAGATAGATAGATAGATAGATAGATAGAGATAGAGATAGAGATATATATAGATATATAGATATATGGATCTTTGGTCACTGTCTTTGGTCACTTTAATCACTGTCCATTTTGAATACACAGGGAAAGAGGAAACTTGAGTTCACAAAGTTGATGCTATATGGAACAAAACTGCCAGAGATAAAGTGGAGGACAATCTTCATTGTGCCATGAACGTCAATCCAAGCTTCTAAAATGCTAAGACTTATGCTAATTAGAAATGTCTAAGAATATTTCTATTCATATTCACTTAAATGTAACTAGAAGCTTCCACACAACTATTACATAGGATGCCAGAAGGTTGGGTCTTGAGTCTAGAATTTTGGGAATCATACAGAAGACAACCATGGCTGGTTCTCTACCAAGCCTGAGCACAGGATACAAAATAATGATCTTAATTTATAGGAAGAAAAATCACTTGAACACTGCAGCGATGGGGGAGCCTTAGCTGTAAGAGCAACTTAATGATGGGAAAATTACCACAGGAAGTTATGGGGTCTGCTTTACTTTGTTCAAAAAAGCTAGATAACCATTTGTCTGTGCAACTGATTTAACATGGATTCCTGCACTGAGATCTTGACGGTCCTTCAACCTCTATAACTGTGTGAATCTACAGCTCCATGTTCAAAAGTGTATTTAATAAAAGATCTCAGGACCCTTAAAGGCTTAGTGGGAATTTACCGTATTTTCCGGCGTATAAGACGACTGGGCGTATAAAACGACCCCCTACATTTCCTGTTAAATTATAGGGTTTGGGCTATACTCGCCGTGTAATACTACCCCTCTTCCAACGCACACCAAATAAAAATTAAAAAACATCAGATTTGATTTTAATATGGTAATTTTAATTCAAATTCTTATGACATGCAGGTACTTAGTAGGAAAACTGTCACTTATAAACATAAGGCTGTTTGTCATCAAACATGTAAACATAAAACAGTGCAAGTGGATTAAACTTTTAATAGTTTAATAGTTTAGTTTATTATATTTGTATACCGCCCTTCTCCCGAAGGACTCAGGGCGGTGAACAGGGCACATATAAAAAATACAGGATACAAAAATTAAAAAGAATTAAATAGTAGCCCAGCTAAAACAATCAATAACAATATAAAAATCCCCATTAAAACCCCAACATATCCCCCATCAGGCCAGGCCAGCTTGTTCAAATAGATGGGTCTTCAGACCGCGTCGGAAGGAGCGAAGGTCAGGTGTCATCCGGAGCTCGACCGGCAGCTGATTCCATAAAGCCGGAGCGCCCACAGAGAAGGCCCTCCCCCTGGGGGCCACCAGCCAACATTCTCTGACCGGAGGCACCCTGAGGGGGCCCTCTCTGTGGGAACGCACAGGGCGGAGGGAAGTTGACGCCGGCAGCAGGTGGTCCCCGAGGTACTCCGGACCCATGCCATGTAGGGCCTTAAAAACCATTATCAAAACCTTGAATCTTACCCGGAAGACAACTGGCAACCAATGCAGCTCGCGGAGCAAAGGTGTAACATGGGAGTACCGGGAGACTCCCAAGACAACTCTCACGGCTGCATTCTGTACCAGCTGGAGCCTCCGAGTGGTCTTCAAGGGAAGCCCCATGTAGACAGCATTGCAGTAGTCCAGACGAGAGGTCACGAGCGCATGAGTGACCGCACACAGGGCATCCCGGTCTAGATAGGGCCGCAACTGGCGCACCAGGCGAACCTGGGCGAAAGCCCCCCTAGTCACAGCTACTATATGATCTTCCAGAGTGAGCCGCGAATCTAGGAGGACTACCAAGTTGCGAGCCCTATCTACGGGGGGTAAAAGCTCACCCCCCATAGAGAGAGGTGGAATATTCTGAATATCCCGGGATGCCGGAATGCACAGCCACTCAGTCTTGTCAGGGTTGAGCTGAAGTCTGTTCCTCCCCATCTAGACCCGAACCGCCTAATTCACTCTAAAGCTTTCCCTGCGCAGACCAAATGGGAGATCCGCTCCAGGTTTTCCAGCCAGCGCGCCCAGTTCCTGAGTCAAATGTGTCCTTAGAGCTAAGCAGCTGCTCTGGCTGCTGCATTCCCCACCTGCCTTTCAAGTTGGGATAGACTGCAGCTGCTCTTCAACTTTAGAAGGAAAGACGCCCAGACCCCAGCCTGTAAAAAATCACAGACTGCAGCTTCTTCTCCAATTGGTCCCACTTTCCGTGCGCAGACCAAATGGGAGATCCGCTCCAGGTTTTCCAGCCAGCCCTGTCCCTAAAGTTTCAGCACCCGGCGTATAAGACAACCCCTGACTTTTGAGAAGATTTTCATGGGTTAAAAAGTCATCTTATACGCCAGAAAATACGGTACATTATATTTTGTTTGTTAATTTATATACTCAACCATCTTGCCAATAAGCAATTGGCAGCATATAACAAAGCTAAGCAGTCAGTAAATACCTAAAAACCATTACCATTATTAATTATTCAAAAAACATTTAAGATGTCATTGAAAAGACTATAAAAACAGAACAAAAACAGAGCAATCACAAATGAAGAGATGTTAATAGTAACAAAGTTACCTCACTAGTTCGCCTGTCCGCTATGTGCCCCAGACCTGCCGGCATAAGCAGGTCTTAAGGGACTTTCGGAATTTCAGAAGAGATGAAGCCAATCTCACCTCAGGGAGAAGATTATTCCACAGTGGTCCATTGCAGTAGAAAAGGCCTCCCACACAGAGTCTGCCAAATGTGGATACCTAGCCACACTAGCCCACTGGCTCAGTGGGTTAGGACGCTGAGCTTGTCGATCAGAAGATCGGCAGTTTGGCGGGTCAAATCCCGAGTGCCGCGTAACAGAGTGAGCGCCTGTTACTCGTCCCAGCTTCTGCCAACCTAGCAGTTCGAAAGCACGTAAAAATGCAAGTAGAAAAATAGGGACCACTACAGTGGGAAGGTAACAGCTTTCCGTGCGCCTTTGGCGTCTAGTCATGCTGGCCACATGACCACAGAGACGTTTTCGGACAAGCGCTGGCTCTTCGGCTTTGAAACGGAGATGAGCACCGGCCCCTAGAGTTGGAAACAACTAGCACACATGTGGGGGGCAACCTTTACCTTTACCTTTAGCCAAAGGAATCTCTAACATACATGCCCTCTCTGCTAGTACTGGTGGGGCAGTAAATCAAGGAGAGGCAGTCCCTCAAATAATCTAGTCCTATACCCATCTATTTTGCAAATAAAACTTCTTGAATCTTGCTGTGCTACAGTATTTGACAGAGTATAGGCAAGACAACATTTGATTTTATGGCTATGATGGATGTTTTTAGCTTAGCAATCCAAAACGGAGAAATGTGTTTGAGCACTGAAGTTACATTACAATCTTTATCCTTTTAGGTTTTCAGCATCTGCATGCTAAGATATAAAATTTGGACTTTAGAAAGAGTAAATGCTTATTTGAGAGAAATAATAGTAATTATATATATTAATGAAGAGACAGGCTTTTAAAAAGATAAGCTTAGGTTCAACAATCTGTGACAACTACTGTACTGTATCATAAGCCAAACCACTGAAGCTTTTAAGCAGCTTACCTTAAAAGCCTCTAAGTCGGGCATTTTCTGTTCTTATGACAGGTTCCAGAGTAAACGGAATCCATTAATTTAGGAAAAGGAAAATATTCAACTTTTTCAACTGCAAGTCATGTTAATTTTGTTCATCCTTATATCAATGCAATCCTAGATGGCACTAGAAGGTCAAAGAAAAGCAGTTCTTGGCAGAACATGAAAGGAAGCATGATTAACAAAATTACTTATATCTCAATGCACAACGTAATAGTGATATTCTCATCAGTGAATGTAAGTAATTTGACCCAGTGGTTTTTCTGTCTGATTCTCTGAAAACCTATCTCCATTCAAAACTGTCAAATGGAATTCTTTATTGAGGTCAAAAAGCAGCTCTTATGGAACTGATGATGAAATTTCTTATTACTACTATGTGACACTTTTTCAAGAGAAACTGCAGTGTGGAAGACAGCAAAGAGATTCAGCAGTGAACAACAGCTGTAGGGTAGCAGTTCCTTTAATTCTTACCAATATCAGTAATATTTATTTTAATTAAACAACAGAGAATGCTTGGTGTAGTGATTAAGGAACCAGAAAAGAAACTGGGAGACTTTGAGTTCTAGTGCCCCTTATAGGCACAAAGGCAGCTGGGTGACTTTGGGCCAGTCACTCCCTCTCAGACCTAGGAAAGAGGCAATGGCACCCCACTTCTGAAAAACCTTGCATGAAAACTGTAGAGAATAGTCCAAGAAGTTGCCAGGGGTCAATAATGACTCAAACACACACACATAAAAAGAGGGGAGGATGTTGCCTTGTAGGGGATGGATGAATGGGTGGGTACATCTCTATATAAAATCCATGCACATTTATTTTGATAAGAAAATGAATTTATTTCAAGAAAAAATTGAATCCAAAACTTATCTTGCTATTGGAATACTTAAGACAAGAACATTGTACATAGTACGCACACTGGTCACAGAAAATTATTTAACAGTATTATTCCTTTGATCCATAATATATGAACTTGTATCAATAAGTTTCTCTTAAATCTGCAGGTTTAATTGTTTTTCTTTTGCAATAGTAAATAGAAATAACAAAAGCAAACAACAAAAAATCAGAATTATACAAGACAGAATATTTAGAAAAATTATGAATGGGTGGGAATGAAAGAAGAAAGATCCAAAAGAGAGGGAATGAAGAAGAATGGAGACTGGCAAGTATCTTACTGGCATTTTTAATAATAATTTTATTAAATTTTACAAATGCAACAATAAAGTCTAATACAAACTTACAAAAATTTAAAAAGAAAAAAATGCAAATAAAGAGAAAAAAGTGAAGAGTATATAAAAAAATTACTTCCCTCTCCCTTCAGTCAAATATAATTTCAATAACTTATATCTTCTCTAGTAGTTACATTTTAAAAATCTCTCTTCTTCATATATCACATCCCTTATCAATAAGCAAATTATAAAGCCTTGTCATTCAGTCCTAATCAGCAAGTCTATTAAAAGCTACCAGCAATAGTAAAAAATATAATCTAGTCAAACAATTCCATTTTGTATTCCAACATCACCTTCTCTAAGAAATAAAGCAAAATACTCATCAGTCAGTCCTGGTTTTTTAAAAAAATGCATTAATGGCTACTAGACAGCACAATATTTTAATCCTAGTGAAATAATTTTTTTTATATTCCTTGTTTACTTTTAAAAAGCTTGATCTTTAATCCTGTTGAAAAATGTTCCACAAGTTTATTTCTTATTACGGTATTTCCTCTTTTCTCTGCCTTCTTTCAGAAAAAGCTTCAGTAGTTTAAGGTGTCCCGTCTGTAAATCCAAAATAAGGCTTTCCAAATCACTCTTCTGATTATTTGTATGACCCCCTTTACTCTAAGATGGCAGCGCCTGGAATGGCTGCGGCTGCATTGGCTCTTGAAGGTGAATAGTTTTGGGAGGGATAGTAAGGGCTATAGGCCACATGATCAGGAAGATTTTAATGTGTTTGAGCAACATGGTGGAACTAAGGTAACGACATACGACCAACAATCTTTGCTGGCCTGGCGAGTTTCTAGTGGTTTTGGAACTGTTGGTGAGACCGTTAAAAGTCGTTGGCGCTGTTTGAATTTGTTCTGCCAGCAGCAAGATCTGACTGCTGGCCTAGTGATGGATTGTATTGCAAATCAGGGCTGTTTCCAGAGGAGGCAGAGGAGGAGAGGACCTGGAGCTTATGGAGCAAAGGAACTGGATGAGGCTGTCGGCAGGCCCAGAGGAAGAGAGAGAGGCTTTTGGAGGAGTTGGTGGCGGCGGCAGCAGCATGCTCCAGGGGCGAAAAGAAGCAAGGCCTCTTTAAGGAAAAGAAGAGTCAGGATCAGAAAAAGGAAAGAAGGCGAGGTTGTCAGAATACAAGCGAATTTGAGGGCTAATCCACATGGAGCCCCATTTCCATCTGTCCTGTTTGCCATCGTTCACTCCCTAGAGACTAAAATGGACAATGTGAAATTTGAGCGAGCCACGAACAAGAAGTATATATTGGAGGTGGTGACCCTTTGAGAGCTGTATGCAACGAAATTTCATTTTGATGTATGCAGATTGGTGTACATTCAAAGTGACAATAAAGTTATCATCATCACTTACTAAGACATCAACTGGTTTCATATGTAAATCTATTGTGGCATCTTTTTCCACATTGCTCTTGCAGTTTGGCATTTTTAAATCCATTTTCAGATCCACAGCATCTTTTTTCATTATCATTGTTGTAGTCTGACATTTTTTTAAAAAAAAACCATTTTCAAAACCACATTCGAATCAGTCTCAAGCTCTATTTTATTCAGTAAAATTTGTTCTTCTTCTGTATCGTCTGTGAAATCCATTTTATAGTGTCAGATAACCTTGAAAATAATTTCTAAGTACACTGTTCCCAAACAGCCTTAATTTCTTTTATGAACAAATAATATTGCTCCACTGTATTAATAAGACTCTTCTCCTTCAACTGTAATCTCTTTAGTCCCCTGTAATCAACTTTCAAAGACCCCTCTTATCATGTTTATTTTCCAACCAACAAAACTGTCCCATGGGAGGATTTCTTTTAGCTAGTTTCACAATCTTCATATATTCTTTTAGAAAATTTTAAACAATCTACTGGAAATACCCTTTCATGTTCACCCCTTAACTTTCCAAAATAAACATTTTTATTCCCCTTATACTTTTTTCCTAAAAAATAAAGTTTTTCTTTTTAATCCTTAATTATAAATGAAGTTTCTTTCTTCCAATGTGGAAGGAAACTTTCCCAGCATGATGAAATTGGCCTTTCAGAAGGTTCTTAACATCTAGAACAGGGCTTTTCAACCTTTTCACCCATTGCACCACTTTTAGGATATGGCAACATCCAAGTACCACCAGTCACCTAGCAAGGTGTCAAAAACTTTCTGACCCCCCCCCAAAAAGGAAAAAAGTGATGAAGTACAGGTAGTCCTCGACTTACAACAGTTCGCCTAGTGACGTTTGAAGTTACAATGGCACTGAAAAAAGTGCCCCACAAGCCACAGCCAAGCAAGACACCTGTCTGCCCGCCCGGCGGCACTCTTCCTCCTGTCCAAAGTTTTCATTGTTTTGAGCATTTCTATTGAGGATTGGCAGCGGGGGTGGGGTGGGGTGGTGTTTGGTTTTTATTCCCTCCCCCATCTGCTGGGTGGTTGCAGCAGGTTTTGGTCACTTCACATGACCCTGGGACACTGTGACAGTCATAAATATGAATCAGTTGCCAAGCATCTGAATGTAAATCACAAGACCCTGGAGATGATGCAACATTCCAGCTGATCAGCGCTTCTTCTGGGTTCAGAAGTGCCAGGATCAGCGTCAAGCTCCAGCTAGAGCCTGGAGCTGATCCTGGCGCTTCCACTGAGCGCTGACAGCCCCGAAGAAGCGCTGCTCCTGGCGCTTCCACTCAGCCCTGCAGCTCCAGCCATCCCTCGCTCAGGCTTGTGTGGTGCTGCCACCAGTCCAGCTCATTCCCCTCCCCCGCTACCAATTTTCTAGGATGGTTGTGTACCACCTGCCAGGTGCCAATGTACCACACGTGGTACCCGTACCACTAGTTGAAAAGCACTGATCTAGAAAATTAATAACAAGCAACTTCCTAAAGTAGTTTAAAAGGAGGCTGAGGCACCAAACCCTGGCTTAGGCAGAATGATTTTCCCCTGGCTCCCAGAGCTCTCAAATCTTGCTGGAAATCATTATTTTATTCTCTCTTCTCTATGGAGCAAGCCTATAGGTGATCCTAGTCTTGTCCTTGATCTAGAGAAAAGTTCCAAGGAGCCATTCCTTTCACTGGCCTGTCTTTCTACCACAGCCATCTCAGGCAACCAGATCTCAGGCAACCATCTGGAAAGTCTGACATTACTTCCCAAGAAGTCCAGTATCTTTCTGTTTTGAATACAACATGACTTAAGACATAAATCTACATTTATGTAGACATAGCAAAGGAAAAAATTTAAATATGAACCTGACTGATATAATTATTCATAGGGAAGATTAGTGAAAGATGGTATGGCAGTGAGAGGTGGAATAAGCTACTTTGAGGGTAGTTCAAAAGTGGGAATGAATGAGCATGGAAGAAAAGGGAAGAAGTGAAAGAATCCACAGTGAAAGAAGAGCTATTGCAAGAGAAAACACAAAACCTGTCTGAAAAAATTAGAAGATATATTAATCTCACAAGAGAATGAATTGGGCATAAGAGGATACTTGAGCTGACTGAAA
The DNA here is from genome assembly GCF_964194415.1 of Vipera berus. Lineage (NCBI taxonomy): Eukaryota > Metazoa > Chordata > Lepidosauria > Squamata > Viperidae > Vipera > Vipera berus. The sequence goes on along the minus strand of NC_138204.1, from coordinate 58,456,298 downwards.
ATAATTGTATTACACAGAAATAGGTGGAGCTACAGTAATGGGAAGTAGGGAAAAGGATGCTTGTTCGAAAGAGACTGTGGATGACGAATATATTAAAAATCATTTCTACTAAAAAAATGAGGAAACATTATATAATATATATAGAGAAAATATTTGCAAATAATAATAAAAAAGAAAATGAACATTAAGCTTAAAAGGAGGGAAAATGGAGAGTCAAAATGTAATTTAGTGATACATCAAAGAGTGAATTAGAAATGAATACCATCAATGTCAATTTCCAAGAAAAATATTGATGAAAAATTAGTCATAAATGAGGATGCTGACATCCTCAGTACAGGTTTTTTCTTCCTTTGTAGTTCCTTGATTAAAGTATTTTTCTCTGCATGGTTGTCTGTTGTTAATCCCTACTAATCTGGATCTTGCCTGGTGGAGATGATGCGTCCTGGTCTTTTTCTTTCAAAACCAACCATACCACCATCAACAGCAAGCTACCGAATGTAAAAAGGAAGCAAATTCCACACTCCCCCAATGAAATGTCTGCAAGTGAACAACCAAGTTCAGAGAGCACCAAGGACTCCACAGTTCAACCCTGAGCTACATATATTCTCTTCTACCGGAGTAGGAAGAATGTCGTTTTTGTTCTATTAGACAAAAAGAAAGAAAAGAAGAGTGAAAATAGAAACTACAGGGGAATGAGTTTGTTTACCATGGGGAGGAATGTTTTTGATTGCGTTCTGATTGAGACGGGACAAAAGACTACTTCTGAGAAGTAAGATGTTACCTCATGTTAAGCAGAAAGTCTACAGAACAGATTTTTGGTCCTTAGCAGATCACAGAGAAATATATGAACGTAAAAAAGTAATTTTATTGTATGTTAGTTAATAAAAAAGTAATAAAATAAATGGGCCTGAGTTATGTTTTGCACGAATGTTTTAAAGGTTGGTTGCTTTAGTATAAAATAGTATAAAATATAAAGTATATATTTTAAAATATAAAGTATATATAGTATAAAATATAAAGTAAAGCATATGTGAGAATACATAGAATCCTTAGCAGATAGGTCAGCACTGACCATGAAATAATTTTGTGCAATGTTTCTTTGGCTAATTAATGCACTTATAGATAAACGTATATGCTTGTGATGACATTAGGCATGCGTGCGTAAAGGATATTATTGCATGTATACGTAAGCAGGAGATCGGAATTGGAATACTTTATAGCAAATGTTAGCTAACTGATATAGCATAAGGAAACAGGATGGAAACAAATATATTGAAGAACATAATAGTTCTGGCTAACAAGAAAAACAGATGTAATCATTGCTAGGTTAGTCATAAATGAAGGAAAGTTGTTACTCTGATAGAACGACAAGCATCTTTAATAAAAGGAAACTGTTAAAATATGCAAAGCCAGATAGGAAGATAGTGGCTAATATGTGGTCTTACAAGAAATGTTTGTCAAAAGAATAAAAATCACTAATTACAAAAACATGTTTCTGCCCCTTGTGGTACATGAGAGAATTAGGCATGTTAAGAAAAATATTTTCAGAAAAACCATCATAAATCATGGTCATGTAATTATAAGGCACTGCAACCAGCCATAAATGCAGGCCAGTTGGCAAGCGACATGGAGGGGCTGATATTGGAACTTCAAAATTGGATGACAACTAGCTTCGGGTGGGGGTCTAATTTCAAACAGTCACTAAATAATGAATCATTAAGTTGAAGAATACCATTATCTTAATATTCTGACATATTTTGAAGGCAAATACAGTGCTGTACCTCATAATACATAATAACACTGGACTGGACCAACTGGCATGAGTATCAAAATGAAAACCATCCAGTTGCCTGAAACAGCTGACATAATTACCTAAATATGTAACAATAATTAAACCCCTGAATCAACATATGCCTAACTCTGCAAACAATGCAGAATTCTTCCACTCTGGTAGTAACTGATGGCTTCAGATCAGCCAGCTCTGCCAGAGGTAAGCATATAAAGCAATAATCAGACTTACCTGGCCCATTCATTCACTAAAAGGCAATGGCAACATACTTCTTAGTAAGCTAGAAAAATGTGGGATAGACAACATCACCACCAGATGGGTTTGTAACTGGCTGACAAACCGTACTCAACGAGTAGTACTACATCTACATGGAGAGAAATAAGCAGTGGGGTACCACAAGTTTCTGTCTTAGGCCCAGTACTCTTCAATATTTTTATAAATGACTTAGATGAGGGAATAGAAGGGGATCTCATCAAATTTACAGATGATACTAAGCTGGCAGGAATAGCCAATACCTCAGAAGACAAGCTCCGAATCCAAAAAGATCTTGACAGACTTGAACAATAGGTCCTATTCAACAAAATGATATTTAATGTGGAGAAAAGCAAAGTTTTATACCTGGCAGGAAAAACCAAATGTTCTAAGTACAGGTTAGGTGAAACCTGGCTCAAAAATAGAACTGTGAGAAGGACCTTGGAGTCGTAGTAGACGATCACCTAAACAATAAGTCAGCAGTGTGTGGCAGTAGCCAAAAAAGCTAATGCAATCCTTGGTTGCATAAAGAGAGGCATAGACTCAAAACCACATGAAGTGTTAGTACCGCTTTATAAAGCCTTAGTAAGGCCACATCTGGAATACTCCATCTAGTTTTCGTCACATTACAAAAAAGATGTTGAGACTTTGGAAAAAGTGCAAAGAAGAGCAACTAAGATGATTAAAGGCCTAAAACATATGAAGAACAGTTGCAGGATTTGGGAATGGCCAGTCTAAAGAAAAGAAGTTCCAGTGGGGACATGATAGCAGTATTCCACTATTTGAGAAGCTACCACAAGGAGGAGGGGGGGGATCAATTTATTTTCCAAAGCACCAGAAGGCAAGACAAGAAACAATGAATGGAAACTAATCAAGGAGAGAAGCAACCTGGAATTAAGGAAAAACTTCCTAACAGTGAGGACAATTAACCAGTGGAACAACTTGGCCTTCAGATGTTGTAGGTGCTTCATCACTCGAGGTTTTTAAGAAGAGACTGGACATCCACTTGTCTGAAATGGTATAGGGTCTCCTGCTTGAGCAGGGGGCTGGACTAGAAGACCCCCAAAGTCTGTTCCAGCTCTATTCTGATTGATTGATTGCTAACAACTACAGTGATTCACTTAACTGTGGCAAGAAAGGTCATATAGTGGGGCAAAACTCACTTAACAAATGTCTCACTTAGCAACAGAAATGTTGGGATCAATTGTTGTCATAAGTCAAGGACTGCCTGTATTGACTAATGTGATTTTCCTCCAACATCAGCTATAACAAGAAGCCCTTACTTAATAAGATCACCCTATTTTTAAAATTCTGTTACAGTAAGAATTCTTCTGGTTTTTTGAACGGTATATGTTGTCCAGTAGATGGCACCACTAGCATGAAGTTCATACCATGTGTAAAAAGAATTGCCATCTCCATACCTTAAAAATGTACCTTAAAATTTTGCAATGCATACATGCACAAAATTAATAGATACGCGTCACGTTTGCCATTTTGAAAACAAAATGAGCGTGACACTTTACAATTTTCCACTGCATTTGCTTAGATGTGCCATTTGTTTTAGGAGAGTTTAAATCCAGTATGTGAGTAGCAGAATACAGGCTTCTTCTAGTACAAATTTGACAAGTTTAAGATGTCACAAAAACAATGAAATGCAGTGTTTAGGTTTTAAATTTGGATTGGTGGTCCAGGGCTTCACTTCAATTTGAAAATTTAAGTTAGTCACTCTCTCTTAGCTTAACATATCATAAGGAAACTCCCATTAAGTCCCAGGAAAAAATGAGGATTGCTCTTTACGCAGCTGCAATTATTCATAAACATTTAAATATGATTTTGGATTTTTAAAATCAGTTGGATTCTACGATTAACAGACCAACTTAAAGCAAATTCATGTTCTGTTTTCAATTCTGCAATTCAATATCTTGCTTTAGTCAAATGAATTGCATCATCTTAAAGAATTCAACTAAAAATCATGAAAAACGTCAGCATTCACTGAGATGTGCATTATTAAATTGGATGGACACTTTCAGTACACTAATAAGGAAATTCTTCAGTAAACTGAAGAATTCGTATTTTTCTGAACCAGAGAGAATACATTATACTACCCCACAGAATACATTAAAATTGGGACAATCACACAATAATTTTAATACCCCAACTCTCCCAATTCTGGTTATTGTGACGGTGACGGTTATTAAGTTGACGAAGGGGGAAAAAAACTACCTATGCTCCTTCAGAAACCAGCTCTTTCACTTCGTCTGCTTAACAACCTACACAGTCACTAACAACTTGCATGACATTTAACAACTTGCAGGGCACTTGACAACCTGCAGGAAAGCAGGCAGCTTCCCTATACATGGAAGGGAACTCCAAAACCAAGCTCGGATCTTCAGATCTGCAGCCTGTGGAGGATTTCACTATTGCAGCGACATGGAAGGGAGGGGAAATCCTTTGGCAGATGACAGCAGCTTGCAATCTTCCATGCTGGCTTACCTACTGGCTTTCTGAGAAAGCCAGCAGAGAAAATTACAAATAGCAATCGATGAGCATAGGGTGCTGGCGAACAAGTTGCCAAACACCAGATCATGATCACATGACCCAGAGGCATTGCCACGTTTTACAACAAGCAGAAGCACTTTACTGATCATAAAGCAACCCTTTCCAAGCTGTCATAATTTCAAATGGTTAAACAACCGCTCGTACGTTGAGAGGTACTTATATGAATGATAAACTCAGTTCTCCAAAGCCTTAGGTAAATAAGCATACGTGTACACATATCAGGAAGGGGTGTAATTCACATATAAAGGCCAAAGTACAGACCCTGATCTTTTTACCTCATAAGATCAACTACTAGAACTCTCAGTTGCCAAACAGTTTCATCCAAGTTAGAAGTATTTTTTTTAAAATACTTAAGGAAAAAGTAGGCAGGGTGCTTGCTCATCTTGACTAATAACATACAGTTATTCCTGCCAAATTATTCTTCTGCCCTTTTTTTACAAATATATACTAAGAATATGAAGAATAACTTCAAAATCAAAACAGCATAAGTCATCAGAATAATTAGAAAAATCAATAGAAAAGCTATGGCCTTTTTTTCCATAACCTACTTTAATAAAATTGTAAAAAATGCATTGAAACATACCAAACCAGCTGTAAGTGATGGAGCAGATTGTCCTAATGATTGATTTCTCATGCGGACCAGATTTGATGATTCTCCAGATGGCTGTCCTAATGTGTGTGCCACTCCACTATGCATACTTGTGGATAATGGAAGCAGCTGCTTTCCTTTAAGGAAAAAAAATCATTTTAGTTCTTAATTTGTTAATTTGTAACACAGTTCAATTATAGAATATAATGAATGAGTTTAAAGGAACAGTTTTAACATGAATGTTTTAAATCATATTGGTCCTAGATAAGAATTTTTACAAAAAAGAGCTCTTGATCACATATTTTTTAAAAGATACAGCCAAGGCATCAACAAATCTTTATTTGAGATATGAAACTAGATTGAGTATATCTGCAAATGATTTAATCATGCAATATTGCATGACTATTACATTTGTAAGCTGATATATGCTGAATAAAACTAATTTAATTTTATCATTGTTCTTACAGATTTTAGGCATATAATTTTTAAGTCATAGTTCTTAATTTCATAGTTTCTACATCTTTACTTTACACTGGTCAAAGTTTAAAATCAAGCTATTATATAATTGCACTAAATTACCTGACAAAGAGCTGGCTAAACTACCTCTTCGCAGCTTGCAGTCATCCTGACTCAGTTGTCGCTGGAGTTTACTTTTTCCAGTAGATGAAAATATGTCAGGATTGCTGAATTTTCGGCAGCGCAAAGAAATGGATTCTGTTACAACATCCTAGAAAAAAATGTTCAAAGAGAAATAGAATAAGCTTACTCTCCAAAAGTTCATGAGGACTTGCACGCTCTGGACTCCCTCATAGAAATAGATAAGAAATGTATTAACAAAAAACTATTTTAGTAATTTTAAGTGCAGCTATTGTATCAAGCAATGCTAATGAAAAATGTTGCCATTCTTAAGTTCTGTTTTACTGTCATGCAAAAGAGAATTATACCGCACATAAGCATCCATGAAAAGTATTGGAAATTTCAAATGGTGTGAAATATGCCAATTAGGCCATTAACTAGTGCACAATATTGGGATCTCATTACACTCAAGGTGAATAATCTTACACTGGTTCTCAATTTTTTTTCTAGGCACTTCACATATGTTGCTTTTTACCCTTAAATTGCTTGGCATTTTAATTGTTTTTATTAGATTTTAGCTGATTATAAGTTAGACTTGTGTTATCCCACACTGCAGGAAGTCCAGATGGATATTATGGTCAAAGTATCAAAGGCCACTGAAAAGTCCCAAAACAGTAATGTGCTTCATCCCAGGTTCCTATGTTAGGTCCTGTAACAGCACAGTTTCTGTGCCTTACCCTGATTTGAATCCTGAGTGAAGAGGGTTAGGAAAATCCCCTTTCTGGAATCAGTTCTGGCGGGAATTGGCAACTGATGTTCTATGGACCATGGGAGACATTACAGTTGAAAGGCAGCTGGATATAGGATTCAGACTGCTGAAAATTCTCTCCAGATGAAGATGAGAGGTAGGTACTCCAGACAGTTGCTTCAGCTGAGCCAATGGCAGAAATATACAGTTGTTTACGATCAACTGGGAGTCACAGCATTCCATCATGCTCTGAACCATTAATGTAGCCTTTTTGGGGAACTCAAAACTTCAGCCAAATCTCATTTATTTACCCACTTTGGAGCTTATTTTTTTTCTTACTATTTACTAAGATTGAAAAATCTTCAAATCCGCAAGTTTGACTTTCACTGGATGAGGTCCCTTCAATCCATTTAAAAAGAAAGAAACTTATACGAATATAGTTTTGTAAGAGTTTTATTTTATCTAATATATAGCATAAGGGTAATTATTCAAAGTCAATGGGAAAGCCACCACAAGGCCACAAATGGTGATCACAACCATGGGACACTGTGACTGCACAGTGGGACTCACCTAATGACAGCAACTGGGAGTGCTGCAGCTTCCACCACAAATTGGCATGGTCATGTGATGTTGCACTTTACAACTATGCTGCTTAGCAACAGATTTACCAGTCCCAATTATCATCTTTAAGCGAGAACTACATGTAAAGCCAGATCTAGGGACTATCTCTTCAACTAAAGATAAACCACTGTCTCTTTCAGGTGGCTATCATCACCTCCCTCTCCCAATGTTATATTGATACTCTATCCAGTACACTATGCAAATCTTCAGAATTCACAAGATTAAAATAATTTCATATAATACTGAAAAAAATTATTTCTAATAACTGTTCAGATTCCACTTATGCAGTCCTGACAGCAGCAAATCTAAAGCAAATATTGCCAAGACAACTCATGTGGACAGCTCTTGTTCTAACTCATTCGCTAATGGAGAGAGAGCACTTCACTCTAAACAGAGCCACTGATACAGTAAGGGTGGAGGAGTATGAACACCACTGCATAGGTTTGAACATGAGCTGGTTCACATGTTCTGTCTAGTTCTTATCCATTCTTCCCTTACCAATGCTCTAAATGCCTCTTCTACCATTTTATCTCCCATAGATCTTCACTAAACCATGGAACCCCATGAATCTGAAGAAAGGAAAAGGAGTGATTTTCTCAGTACTTTGGCAACTTGTGAATTGCAGAAACTCACCAGGCACTCAATATATTGAGAATATTCCCAAGTGGTGGGATTCGTAACATGAGGCAGAGCGCTTAATGAACCGACTCAATACTCAAATGTTTTGAAACATGACTAAATTCAAGCAAACCAGGAAGTGATTCAACCATACTCAAAGACCTCATACAACATAGTCCTTCTTCAGATCATGGACCAGCTGTTCTGAGACAAAGACCAGCCAAATGCATAAAATCACCTGCATGAGTCAAAGCTGAAACTCCCTCAGAAAACCCATAGTTGCAATGGAGGTCATGAATTCTCAGGCTCCTGCCCCCTCAAAAACTTGAAAATAAAAGTACTCCCGCATAAAGCCAGGGACACCAGGTTTTTCCAATCCAGAGCTGCAATAACTCCGGACTGCCCCCGACCTTCGTTCATTTCGCCGAGACCTAAAAACTTGGCTTTTTGAGCTATCTGGTCTGGACTGAGAGGTTTTAATGTTTTTAAATTGTGATTTTAATTTTTGGGGGTTAGACTTAATTTAATTTTATTTTAATTTTATATTGTACTGTTTTTAAATTTTGCCTTGTAAACCGCCCTGAGTCCTTCGGGAGTAGGGCAGTATATAATGAATGAATGAATAAATAAATAAATAAATAAATAAATAAATAAATAAATAAATAAATAAATAGAATTGAATTGAATTGAAATGAATAAATCCAGGAACCTATCAAGAGAATCTATCATGCAGCAAGGCAGAAAAACATGAGCAAAATCCTTAATTAGTCCTTGTAACTGCCACATATGCACACTCAAAGCCTATTACCTTCAAGTTATCTCTCTCCCAATCTGATTTTGGTAAAACAATTCAGATCCAAGTATTTTCCAGAACAAAGCTTTGGACTAATGTAGTTTATTATGGAAAGGACAGGCACTTACCAGAAACCAGAGACTGAAACTTCAGTCAACCCAGCCACCAAGATCTAGAATTAAGGTGACTGGGACACAAAAGGTAACTGATATTACATTACTAACCATTCTTGCCCTGCAATGGCTTTGCCGCCGCCGCCATCATCATCATCATCATCTTTGTTCATAATTCCCAAGGACTCTTGGTCCTTGATATACAATAAACAAAGTTATATAAATAAAAGGTCTACACAGTAATAAAAGCACAGAATAACAAAACTAAGATGGACTCTAAGCCCAAATTCCCTCTAAAAAAAGTTCTGTTTTAAGCAGTTTCTGGAAGGAATACAGGCTGGGATCCAATGAGATGTCCGCTGGAAAGCCATTCTAAGAGAATGGCACAGTCATTAAAAATCAGCACTGCTGAATCTCCCTCCTCTCCCCAACTTCCCTAAAGTTGGACATCATTGATAGTTTCTCCTAGGAAGCCTAATTGGGCAGGCCAATTCTGATGGGAGAATAAGACCCTGTAGATAACTAGGTGGCAAGCCATAGATAATCCACTTCTCCAGAGAACACTGGAGATTTAACAATGCTTATCTCTGGATCCAAAGTGGGATTCTTCAAGTGGGGTGGCTCTGGAGGCTTGAATTTATTTAACTTTAATAAATATTCCCATCCCTTCTCTTTATCTATACTGAAATAAGTGTAACGCTGGCCAGTTGGGGCTTTGTTTTTCTTCTGAGAGAAGATGAATGTAAATGGCCTTTTTGCCATCACCTTTACCAATTCACCTCAATAGAACTGTAATCTTTGCACTTCCTTTTGTTTCTGTACCTAAACAAAACTTACATGTTCTTTTCAGCATTTCTTGAAAGCCCTAACTCATGCCTTTCCTGACATGGTATCATTCAAAGAAGGTAGCATATATTAATTCAAATTAATTGTAAACAAACATAACTAAAGGATGTTTAAAACAGTGTAGTCAGAAAAAAAACAGCCAAAAGAATGACAATAAAGGCAACCATTGTCATTGTACAATATAAAAAACTGTCCTGATTTTAGGAAAAATTCAGAAGCCATTACACGGAAAGTATGCTATACAATAGAAAATAGCCTTTATGATACCACCGTTTGCAGACACCTACAAACACTGATAAGTGCCATGGAATTGTTTAAATCCACTCTATTCAGACAAGCTATCTGAAACCACCAGCTGTTTGTCTCTGCCATTTTCTATGGAAATCAATTTTACACAGCAGGTTTAGCTTTCAGTTCAAATGTAATACATAGAGTTGGCAAATAATACCTAATACCAATTTTTTTATAACTCCTAGAATTTAACAATCCATTTACAAGGTCAACTCACCAAGCCTGTGTCCTATGTATTTCAAATATCATCTCTGATGAAAAAATAAAAATGCCTATATTCCTCAAGATAATAGCAAATTAATTTAAAATAATTTTAAAACAATTGCTCTATTCATAGGAAGTAAATTGAATGACAAAGGTGTGGAGAAGTCATTTCCTCATCTGAAATACCTTTTGTTTCCATTTGCTACACAGCTTTCATTTTCTGTGCCAATGCATTAACTCCCAATCTTTTTATATGTTATTATATGCTTATTATATGCTCCTATATACCAGCAAAGAACACTCTAAAACCTTAGATATAAGGTATTCTCTAAAAAATCTTGCATGTGTAACTCATATTGTAATCTTTAATATGATAGAAGAATAACAATATTAAAGACATGGGAGTAGTTGCATTGGCCATATTATTTAATTTAAACTAAACTGAAATGTCCTGATATAATTCTTATATTGTTCTGATAATTCTGCTTCTTGAAGTTCATACACAATACTTCTTCTAGTGTTAATCCTTATATATATATTTATATATTTATATTTATTAAATTTGTATACCGCCCTTCTCCCAAGGGACTCAGGGCGGTGAACAGGGCACATATAAATAGAGGATACAAAAATTAAAAAAGAATTAAATAATCGCCCAGATAAAACAGTAACAATATAAAAACCCAATTAAAAACCCTAACTTCCCCCATCAGGCCAGGCCAGCTTGTTCAAATAAATGGGTCTTCAGACCGCGTCGGAAAGAGCGAAGGTCCGGTGCCATCCGGAGCTCAACCGGCAGTTGGTTCCATAAAGCCGGAGCGCCCACAGAGAAGGCCCTCCCCCTGGGGGCCGCCAGCCGACATTCTCTGACTGGGGGCACCCTGAGGAGGCCCTCTCTGTGGGAACGCACAGGGCGGAGGGAAGTTGACGCTGGCAGCAGGTGGTCCCTGAGGTACTCCGGACCCATGCCATGTAGGGACTTAAAGACCATTACCAGAACCTTGAATCTTATGGTATGCATCTGTAACTTCTAGACAATGCGGTCTAAATGACATACATACTTTTAATAAGTACATAGATGGCACATTAACAAAGTGACTGAAGCCGTATGTTACGTGGGTGGGGTAAAAATAGGTGAGGCTTTTCAAATGAAACAAATCATATAACACAGAATGTTAAATGTATTCATAGATCCACACATGCACTCTGATATACACATACAGAGACAAAGACATTTACACCAATATACATATACTAACATGCAGCAGAGCACAAGAAGAAACACAATAGGAAGAGGTTATGTAGCAAAAAGGCAAACTGAGCTACACAAGGATAGGGCAACAATGCCAAAGGTATGCGGTATATAGTACTTTAAAAGCTATGTTGCTCACATCACCAGGATATACTCTTTATATTCCCGTTATAGGTAATCCTTAACATATAATCGTTCATTTATGCTGCCACTCTAGCTGACCTTCACATTCTTCCTGTTCCTGCTGATGAGGCATACCTGACCTGCCATTTGTAAGGCAGCTGTGGTCACACAAAGACATTCTTCTCTAGGTTGGGCACAGCAGTTTCCTCACAAAACCTGGGGAAGATAGCCTCATGTAGCCAGCAACTGCCTCACGACTGGCCAAGCTGGACACACCTTGTCAATAGTGGGAATAAGAAGATGGCAAAAAATGAGCTGGAGTGGGGGAGCTCAGGGTGGCAGGGGCCACAGAGTGCAGGGTGGTGAAGGTTACTGGGACTGGAGCAGTCCTATCCTGGTCTACAGAAATCACAAATACAGGCTTTTATCTTTTATCCTTTAGACGTCTTTTATCTTTACTAAGATTTTACAACAGAACTCTAATGGCAAAAATTTGAACATATGATAAGACAACTAAGGAGTTGCAGAACATGAGGGTGAGGTAAATGGAGAGTCACCAACAGATCTGTGAGGCACATGGCTTCCCTTAATATAGGGATGGTGTGGGCTCCAATTTATTCCTTTGATGGGGTAATTCCTTTTTGGCCAAATCTTGCTGAGTGCCATTGTTTAGCCCTCCTCTCCTGGCTGAGAACCCTTGCATTGGACTGTTAGCTCTACTTCTTTTGTCTTCTGAGGCCAGCGATAGCTGCCTTTTCTGATTGTTATACAACTATTTCCAGCTGAATCCCCTTAAGCTGATGATTCTCTTCATCCTCCAAGTCTGAGCTGGCCATGACACTATCATCCTCCTGAGGGCCTTCCTCTTTTACAGATTGAGGCCTTGGCTTCTCTGGGTACCATCAATGGAACAGGTAGCTGAGGCAGAGATCATGAACATCATTGACATCTTCCTAAGAATGCTCATTTGATCCATAAAACTTCCAGTCCATCAGATACTGGAGTCCCCAATGGAGCAAGGAGTCCAGAACGTAGGCTACTTCATGTAGGTTCCCTTCAACTACAATGGGTGGTGGTCAGTATGGAGGAGTGATGAGGGTTAAAAAGTACAGCAGGAACCAGCAAGGAATGGTAAAATACAGGATGAACACAGAAATTAGAAGGTAACTTGACTCATAAAGGAACTGTGTTGATAACAGCTTCCATGATCCAATTTCTTTGACGGATAGCAAGGTGCAAAGTTCTCCAGGGCTATCAGTGGGTCTGCCGGGCAATGATGATCAGCAAGGTATTTATAATCATCCTTGGTCTTCTGTAAGTGATCTTGAAGAACTCAATGAATTGTTTGTTGTTCCTACAAGAGCTGATCTGAGGTTGGAACAGAAGAAGCTGATGAGGTCAGTGGAAAAAATTGGGGGTGGAAGTCATAGTTAGCCATGAATAGCATCATTTGGCTGGAGGCATGTTGTGATTATAAACAAACTCAGCTTGTCCTAGGAGGTCCACACAGCTGCTTGTTAGGAGTTAATAAAACATCCAAGATATTGTTCCAGAATCCCATTTTCTGGTTCCATCTAATACCTGACTCCAGGTGATGAATGGACGATAAGTGGATCTGGATTCCCTAGACTTTGGAAAAGCTCTTGCCAAAACCTAGCAGTGAATTGTGGGTCACAATATGAAGCCAAGCCAAGCTAAACCATGTAAATGGTAGATTTAAAACTAGCTGAGCAGAGTTTTTGGCTGTGGGCAGAACCAGGCGGCTATGAAGTGAGCCATCTTAATTAAAGCTTCCATCACTACCAAGATTATCGTGTTCCCTTTTTTACTTTGGTAGATCTGTTATAAAATCCAATGATTCAGTGGCCCATGGACACATTGAGGGACCCCCACACTCCTTACCTGGGACCTATATATTAGACTCTTTTATTCCAGAAAAAAAACATAGGTCTGCAATAATGCTTTTTTCTAGAGCCACTGAACTTCTGCTTATGATTAAATACATCATGTATAATCTGTAAAAAAGCTTTATTTCAAAAATACTTTAAACCACCCACTAACTAAATTTCTCTAGATTTCCTAAGAACTCAAGAAAAATGTATCTGTTTCCTCAAACTTTTAAATTTTAGAATTCCCATTGCTTCCTAGATATGATCTTAGGGATCATTTGAACATTTAAATAATGTATTTTAAAGACACACACACATAAATACATATTCAGTATGTATGATGTCAACCCTTCAAGGTAGACAAAGGGATTCCAGGAATGTTCTTTATTGCTGCAGGGAAGAATAACCCAAAACTTTCTCAGAACATCTCTCTAATTCAGCTTATTCCAAACAAAATTAAGACAGAATATTTTCTGTTGCTTTTCACATTTTCATTTTTCTGAAGGACAATCTTTACTCAAACTCCTCCCTTAACAGTTTGATCATTCCTTACCCATTCCCAAGGCCAGCTCTACAATCTTTCATTTTGCCTTCCCAAATCTGCAAGTGGGCGTCAACTTATCAACAACAACTCCTTCCTCTCTTGAAGATAGGCTCAGCAGCTTGTAAAGCAGGGCTTTTCAACCAGTGGTACAGGTACCACCTGTGGTACATTGGCACCTGGCAGGTGGTACGCGACCATCCTAGAAAAGTGGTAGAGGGGAGGGGAATGAGCTGAACCAGTGGCAACACCACACAAGCCTGAGCGAGAGACAGCTGGAGCTGCAGGGTTGTCAGGGCTCAGTGGAAGCACCAGGATCAGCACCACTTTCCAGCTGACTGGCGCTTCTTCAGGGCTGTCAGGGCTCAGTGGAAGCACCAGGATCAGCGCCAGGCTCCAGCTGGAGCTCGGCGCTGATCCTGGTGCTTATGCTGAGCCCAAAAGAAGCGCCAATCAGCTGGAATGTTGCAGCATCTCCAGGGTCTTGTGATTTACATTCAGATGCTGGGCAACTGATTCATATTTATGACGGTCAGTGTCCCAGGGTCATGTGAAGTGACCAAAACCTGCTGCAACCACCCAGCAGACCAGAGGGGGGGGAAATAAAAAGCAAACACCCTCCCACCCCACCCCCGCTGCCAATCCTCAACAGAAATGCTCTAAACAATGAAAACCTTGGACAGGTGGAAGAGCGCCACCGGGCGGGCAGGCAGATGTCTTGCTCGGCTGTGGCTTGGGGGACACCTTTTTCAGTGCCATTGTAACTTCAAACAGTCACCAAGCAAACCGTTGTAAGTCAAGGACTACCTGTACTTCATCATTTTTTTCCTCTTTTTTTTTTGGTCATCAAGTTTTTGACACCTTGCTAGGCGACTGGTGGTACTCAGATGTTGCCATATCCTAAAAGGGGTACAGTGGGTGAAAAAGTTGAAAAGCCCTGTTGTAAATATCAACACATGACTGACTTAGATGTTAGAAGGAGAGAGATGTCAGATGTTAGAAGGAGCTAGAAAGTGCTTCTTCCAACGATAGCAACTGAGGTTTCAATTGGCAAGAAGCAAAATGTCTCCTTTATCCTGGAGTTCACTGTTATGCTGGTTCGGAAAGCAGTTCATGTGTTAAAACTGCAGATAGAGGTACAATCTTCTCTCCCTAGCACAATATAGCCCTTCCATTGAATCAAATACAATATTCTAATAGTCCTTTCCTGCGCCTAAAATCTGGACTACATTCCACCTCTGATTCGTCTTCCCCATCTACCTGACTTAGGAGCAGGAGGGGTTGGGGGGGACAACTGCTGCAGAATTCAAGGGACAGGGTAAAACTTCTCAAACAAGCACTGACTAGTATAATATATTAATATTCATGTAATCAGGCAAGTATAAACTATAGGCTATTGGGCTAATGTATAATAAGTATAATGTATAATAATAAGGGGCCAATAACTTTTGAATCCATGGTCTTGGACAGACAAAAAAAAGCAGACACCTAGTGAAACCCCCCCACCAAATCCATCACCACAATCTTATTGCCTGATTGTCTACGCATGTACGCCACACATTGCATGCAACCTGGGCCAAATCAAACAATTCTTTTAAGAGAAACTGTGCAGCCTGTCTCTCGCTAAGAAAATTAAAGGTTTTTCCAATTATCATCCTACATTGTAATTAATATGGATGCAATATTTTTCTCTTCTCTATTTTCAACCCTCTGAGTTATCTAAATAAAATATTGTCAATAATTTTCTGTTAATGTTGTATAAACATCACTGTACTTTGTTGAAGAACTTATCAAGAGAGAAAGAGAGAGAGATGGGGAGGGAGGGAGGGAGGGAGGGATGGACTCAGAAGTTTATGGAAACCAGCAATGGTGGGCCCAAATAAAGCAGGACTGATGCATTCCATTTTAAAGCAAGTCAAAGAAAAATTCTTACCATCTGAAATCAGTGAAATCTCATTTTAATGGACTGAATGAGGAAAAAGGTTATTTGTTATTCCCAAACATCTGTTTAATATGAAAATAAGCCATTGCAATGATTTATGTCTATTGTGAAATGACATTATCATAGGGAATAGTGGAGACAGATGCTGTGGAGAACAGACAATGGGGTGGGAGACAAGTCTATGGAGGAATGTGAAGTTGTAACAAATTTTGCAAGAAGCAATAAATCAGTCTAAGTGTCCTG
This sequence comes from Vipera berus, assembly GCF_964194415.1. Taxonomy (NCBI): domain Eukaryota; kingdom Metazoa; phylum Chordata; class Lepidosauria; order Squamata; family Viperidae; genus Vipera; species Vipera berus. The sequence goes on along the minus strand of NC_138204.1, from coordinate 58,440,309 downwards.
TTGATATAAAACATCCTACAGCAAATACTGTCCAAATAATGTGTTAACCTTTTCCATCTATCTACTGAATTGCAGATAATGAGAAGATGTAGAATGAATATGACTATCCAGGAAATTTTTTAAAAAAGACTTTCCAAAACTTGGATGTAAATTGAGATAAAAAATCACGACTGATTAATTTCCTATGCCAAACAGGCAGACTAGAAAAAGTTGTTTGTCTCCCGAGCAGGTGGTAATGTTTCAAATTCCTTCCATCCTGCCAAAGCCAGATCTACATTATGTCCCAAATAGACAACCAAAGTTGCATAAAATATTCATAAACTGCAACACACACAGAGATACATATATACATATTTTTGAACAATAGCTCAGTACTAGCACTATATACTAAAATCTTCATTAAAAATCCCTGACATTTATGGTTTGGTGTACTAACCACATACTGTCAAACTTAGCTGATGAAAATTCAACCAGTTTACAATGTCAGTTTTCTATATTATGCTGAATTACCTCAAATTGTTTAAAAGATAATCTGAATACTTTATTACACCTTTTTTTACTAAAACTCTGACTTATTTAGGAAAGTTATCAAACTTGAGAAATTTTCCTGATGTATTTTCTTCCCCAATTTCATAAATATAACATGTTTTTGAACATTTACAAGTATAGATTTTATTTGTGCCATCATATTGAGACAATAGCAGACCAACAAGCTGAAACAAGCTGAACTATTATAAAAGTACCTTTTCAAATTTTGCAATTTATATCAAGATATGCATAAGGCTATCGCCAATGAAATATTGAGTTAGCTTCTGTTCCATCTTCATCCTCCAACAACAACAAAAAAAATCCTTCACATTGGGGAATGGAATTCTATTTAGCAAATGTTTCAAAGGAAGAATGCAATATTCAAAATGATTACCTGATTGGAAATGAAAACTGCTGGTAAGCTTAAACCCAATCCTTTTAATTACCTAAGCTTAATTACTTGTACCACATTTAGTTTTAAATCCCCACTAAATAAAAATTCTTTCCAGCAAGATTTTTTTTTAGATGGAACTCTTTCCATAAGGATCATCTCTGCATACAACTCTCATTCGCAGGTCATATTTGTGTAATCAGCTTCATCCACAACCCATTATCTCCTCTCAGAGTTACCACTGGATGAACCTATACACTCCAGTAAATATACACATAAATGTATCATCTTCCGAATAAAAGTAAAATTTTACCATTTTTTCCCATTCTCCAAAAAATAAGCAAGCATTTTGCAAGCATTCTGAACACAATCCTTCAAAGATTGTTAAAAGAAAGAGAATTAATTTCTGCAAAATCCTGTTATTTTTTAGGAAACTAAGCAAATGTTTAATGTAATTAAACAGTTTAATTAAACTGTAAAGGGGAAATATCATGATCTGAATATTAAAAAAAGTTCACGGATAACTTTTGAAAGTTGATTCAAATTTGTGCAGAGAGAAAATATTTGTTATGACGGAAGAGTCATCACCGGCACGAAGTCCATCTGAGTATTTATGTGTGACAGGTATTATACATAGGTTTTTAGATTATCCTCACACAACGCAAGATGACTTGCGGAGACTTCAACTGGTGCAGAATGCAGCCGCGCGAGTTGTCTTGGGGGTTTCCCGATACTCCCATGTTACACCTTTGCTCCGCGAGCTGCATTGGCTACCGGTTGCTCTCCGGGTGAGGTTCAAGGTCTTAGTGATGACTTACAAAGCCCTTCATGGCATGGGTCCGGATTACCTACGGCAACACCTGCGGCCGGCATCAACTTCCCTCCGTCCAGTGCGCTCCCACAGAGAGGGCCTCCTTAGGGTGCCGCCGATCAAAGAATGCCGATTGGTGGCCCCCAGGGGGAGAGCGTTCTCTGTGGGCGCACCAGACCTTTGGAACCGCTTACCGGTTGAGCTCCGGATGGCCCCCGACCTTCGCTCCTTCCGGCGCGATCTTAAAACCTTCTTTTTCGAACAAGCTGGCCTGGTCTGATGGGATGGGGTTGGGTTTTTATAAATAGCTCTAATTTTAAGATGTATTAATTATTATGGGCATAATGGTTTAATCGCTTTTAATTTTTGTATTCGGTTTTTTACTATGTATTGCCCTGTTCACCGCCCTGAGTCCCTAGGGAGAAGGGCGGTATACAAATTAAATTATTAAATTAAATTATTAAATATGTAATAATAATAATAGCAGTAGCCAAGCTACTTAGTTATAAAATCCATCTGGACCTATCTGGAAATCTGATTCCTTGCTAACCAATTTATATTGGCTATTATCTACAATCAATCATCTCAAAATAAGTATAGAACAGAAAATGTTTATGATCCCAACATAAAAAAAATTGAATAAGTAATCATTTCTTGTAGAGTGTTTTTGTTTCAAATACAAAGGATGTCCATCTGAAAGTATATTCCTCTAAAACTGCATACATTTTTTAACAGATTCATTTCTTCAAACATTGCAGATTATCATAAGGGTTGTGGCATTAAAATGCAGGACACAAATCTTCTCCTGTAATACAGATAGTCCTAACTTATAACCACAATCAAGTCCAAAATTTCTGTTGCTAAGCAAGACAGTCATTAAGTAGGTTTTGCTCCATTTTACAACTTTTCTTGCCAGAGTTAAGAAATCACTGTAGTTAAATTGGTAGCACAGTTAAGTCAATAGGACTTAGCCATTAACACTGCTTGTCAGAAGATCCCAAATGGGGATCACATGACTGCAGACATTGCAGCCATTATAAATAAGAGCCAGTCGCCAAGCCTCTGAATTTTGTTCATGGGACTATGGGAATGCTGCATCATAAGTGTGAAAAACTGTCATAAGTCACTGTTTTTAGTGCAGTTGTAACTTTGAATGGTCAATAAATGATTGTTTGTAAATCGAGGTCTACCTGTATGTGAAGTAGTGTTCACTGGCTTAAAAAATGACTAGTTCTCAGCTAATGCAATCTTCCACAGAAAGATAAGACTATCCCACTTCCATCTTCTTCATATTCAGTCAGAGCCAATGTGAAATAAACTGGGCAGCTCACTGATTAGGAACACCAATTGTCAAATCAATTTTTCATGCATCAGCTGCAGCTAAGTATTTAATGGTACTTGCTGTAGTATCATGCATAGGACCAAGGCTAATACTGTACAAATATAACCTATGTTGTAAAATATACATTCAAAAGATTCTTAATGAATCCTCTACTATAAGAGAGGTTCTTTGGCTCCTTCCACAAGTCCACATCGTTTATTATTGCCCACTTGAGGCCATGTTCAAATAGACTACAGTACTTATCCTGCAAGCATAATTACCATTTAGGTTCAAGTCCTTAATTAACTACTAAACTCACCAGGAAATTTTGGCCCAATCATTATTTCTCAGTCCAAGCTACCTGAGAAGGTTGCTATTGTAGTATACAACCTTGAGCTCCTTCACCCAAAGCATAATGTAATTATAAATAATCCTCTGGAACATCCTCAGGAAGGTTTAGATAATACGTGTAAATTTATCAATTGTATAATTAATCTTTAGCTTTTAGAGAAGATAAATCATCCACATGGTTGCTTTGTAAGTATTTTTACTGGAGCAAATTATACTATTACTAAAGAGTACCAAACAGTAAGAACTACTAATCTATACATAAATGTGTGCCTACCTGTCCCTTAACTGAGATGTCCTTGGATCCAGACCAAATATCTCAACCCACAAGATCTACCACTACAGAGCTATTTGCAGGTTTACAGAAATCATCTTGCAAGGCATGTGCACCTCTAAGAGATCCAACGTGAACATCCTCCACAGCAATGAGCATAAAGAAAAGACTGGGTTGTTCTTCTTGGGCTTCACCAGAGGCAAGCAGAAGTTTTGTGTTTTTTTTAATCCCATTTATATCCCGCCCTTCTCCGAAGACTCAGGGCGGCTTACAATCTAAAGCACAAATCAATGTGCTTAGCAAGTTTCCATGAGTTTTCTGACACCCCAGCAGAGAATGCCCTTTCTCTCGGCATCCTTGGAACAGCATCTCCACCACAAGGGCCCTCTTCCACCCACCCACCCAGCCAGCCTGCCAGCCTCTCCTCTTGCAGTGACGGAGGAGCCTCCGGCTGTCCACATTGAATGACTCCAAGCAGGATCACGGTACCCCTAGAAATCTCTCTTTCTCCCCCCCCCCACCTCGCCCGCAAAACGAATGTTCAAAAGCCTCCACAATCCAGCCCCACCATCTTGATCCCGCGCCGTACCGACGTCCCCCGATGAAGCAGACCCGCCAACCCCCCCCCCCCCCCGAAGACCCTCCAAGCCGCCGCAGTACCTTTTCGGGCGGCTCCCTACAGGCGGCGCTGCCCGGACCCGCTTCTTCCGCTTCCTTCACACTCCCTGCCGCCGCATAGGCTCTTCTCTTTGAAGCATCTAAGGGGAGCCGGGCGGGCTGCTCCGGGTTCCGGGGGATCGAGAGCCCCGAGGGCCCGGCTTTTTCTCCCCGAGGGCGACCCTTCCTCATGACGGGGGTGGGGGGGGGGTGGCAGCGGCAACTTTTCAGCGCGGGGGCTCGCGCGCTAAACAGCCCGCCATGGCCGCGGGGAGGAGAGGAGACGATCTTGGGGAGCGCCTCTCTCCCCGTTTACCTCCCAGGCAGGCATCTCTCTCTCTCTCTCTCTCTCTCTCTCTCTCTCTCTCTTGTCAGCGGCGAGCACGCTGGACACTGCGACAAGACCACCACCAACAAACAGCCCCCCCCCTTCGCCGCCTCGGCCACGTATCGCGAGAGGAGGGGCTGCCGACGCGCGAGGAAACTCGAGGGGCGGAGAGAGAGAGAGAGAAAGAGAGAGAGAGGGGGCCAACTCCAGGGAGGCGGGGCTTATGGAATGAGAAGGCGGGGCCGAGGGAAGAGGGGAGATTGGGGTGGGGTGGGGGAGCGGGAGCGCGCGGGAAAATTGCGCCGTTAAGTGGGTCCGCAACTGAATTGGCTCGCGAAATGTGACGGGACTGTGGATCTGTGTAAATACAAAGGTGGATCGCGTAATGCAGGGGTCTTCAAACTTGGCCCTTTTATGACTTGTGGACTTCAACTCCCAGAATTCCTCAGCCAGCAAAGCTGGCTGAGGAATTCTGGGAGTTGAAGTCCACAAGTCATAAAAGGGCCAAGTTTGAAGACCCCTGGCGTAATGTAACAGAGATTTACTAAAAAAACAAAAGACTAAAGACTAAATCTGAATGGTGAAGCTCTCTTTAACGCAATCTTATTTAGGACTTTCGTACCCAAATAGCAGCAGCGGAGAGCAGCAGTGTCTCCTATAAGGGCACTCCCAGTGCAATTCTCCAGTACTGTCAATACCAAATACAGAATAATAAAGTTGGGAGGGACCTTGAAGGTCTTCTAGTCCAACCCCCTTGCTTAGGCAGGAAACTCTATGCCAGGGGTCCCCAACCCCCGCCTTCCCCCCCCCCCCGTCCGTGGACCGTTACCGGGCGGTGGCATGCCAGCAACTGATCCGCACAAACAGCAAAGACCCATCTGTGGGATACAGGCAGCACACAAAACCACGCACTCTCCAGTCCACGGAAAAACTTTTCTCCACAGAACCGGTCCCTGGTGCCCAAAAGGTCGGGGACCTCTGCTTTATGCCATTTCGGCTGGAAGGTAAAGCTGGGGAAGGAAAGGTTTTTTGGTGCAACTTGCAGCTGACCAGTGGTGCTGTCTTTCCTGTCCTAATGTAAGATTAATGGGTAATGATTGGTGAGTTTTCCAGGTCCAGGTTTTTTTTCCTGCTAGACATAACACCTGATGGCAGGAGAAACATTACCACTATGCTTAATGTGTGGTGAAGAAGGGTTGTGGGAGTGGGTGCCGGTGCTTGGAATACCTAGTTGAGTTGCCTAATGGGCTGTCGGTGCAGAACATTCCGTGTCTGTGACCTGTTGAGCTATTTCTGAACTCGTATCTGGAGTTTGGTCTGAAAGAGGATTTCCAGCTGCAAGGCAGGCAACAATATTGGATAATAATAATAATAATAATAATAATAATAATAATAATAATAATAATAATAATAATAATAATAATAATAATAATAATAATCAATCATCATCATCATCATCATCATCATCATATCCTGTCAAATATTAACAGCTTGGCCTGATTTTTGAATATCAGGGTAACTTCTTGGAGACCATGAAGAAATTAGACTCAGGCATGAACAATCAGATCCACACATGAAGAGTTCAATTAGCTGTTTTGTTGCTCAAGCTTATACGTGGGAATCCTCTCTGACAGGTTGTACCTGGGTAAAACTAGATAAGATTCAATGGCATTGAAGGGGAGTCGGACTTTATCTCTTATGCTCATGTAGGGATTCCAGACTAATTCCCCATTTGACTCCTCCCTTTGGCTTGGCCAGTCTTTCTCCAACAGCTTCTAAATTCTAAAAATAAAATCTTGACCAATCTGTTTTTGAAGGGCTAACATCTAATCTCAGGAAGTATTTTTAAAAAATGTTAGCAGCATGATGGACTGTTTGAAATAATTATCATTACTAAAGAAAATAATGATTTCTGTGAGTTTTTAGGAAACAAGTAGTCCTCAACTTACAACCACAATTAGGATCAGAATTTCGGTCATAAGTTGTTGCAGTTCTAAGTTAATGCATCACATGATCAGACTCAATCCATGACAGTTTTTATGACATTAAGTGAGTCACTGCAGCTGTTAAGAAAACCACCTGCTCATAAGTATGAGTCTGTTTTATCAAATGGGCATTTTTTGCTGGAATATGGCAAAAACATAACAAGCAATCATCATGACTGCAGAATGCTGCAACCAATTGTTAATGCAAGCTGGTTGCCAAGCAACCAAAATGTAATTGTGACCAGAGAGGTGGTGCAGCAGTCATATCTTCAGGGACAGATTGTAAACTTTTTTCAAGCCCATTGTAACTGAACATTTGTTAAGCACCTGGTCATAAGTCAAGGACTATCTGTATTCTTTTACACAGGAGTATTTATAGAATAGCCCATTATAACTGAAATCTTATCAGCAACATCCATGGCAGAGATACATACCATTGGTGCTACAACTGAAAGGAATGTTATGGTAAGAAGTACTTTGCTTTTATTATTGAATTGGTTTGGCTCCTTACATACAGTATCAAAACAAAGAGCTTTGACATGTAAACTGACCATCACCATTTTTAAATAGTTCTTTCTTAAATAGTTTTCTGCTAATCCCATAAAAGCTTGACATTTTCTTCTGAGTTTTATGCAGTTTGTTCAGTCTTTACAACAAATGAAGTCATTGTTATCATAAGATTTGTTTGCTTGGCAAAAACAAGTATTAAGAATTTTGAAGAGAGAGAGAGAGCTTCTATTTAATCATAGCAGCCCAAGGATAGGATCATGTTCCAAAATGTGGCCAGATCTCAGGATAAAAAGTACGATTTAAAATCAATTTAATTTAATATATATAATATTATTTCCTCCATAACGTCCTATTATATGACTTCGAACATTAAGCATCAACATTGAGCAGCAAGTTGTGGAACAACTATAAACTAATAAACCAGTTTTGAGGCTGTTGCAAGTGCCTTTGGGGCTTCTGCATTGCACTGATAGAATAAACAGTCTTGTTTTCACTCTTCAGTATGAATGAATGCTCTAATCTTAGTGTTACCACTAATTTATCTCTAAAATCCAAGAAATTTTTACTTTAAAATTAGGTTTCTATCTGAGTAGGCATGCATATATTTACACTGCTCATAAAATGTATTATTTTGGATCTCAATGCACACATACCATACATGCTTCTGTTCAGAATTAGCCAGACTTTACTTGAGCATTTTTACTTATAATCCATAGAAATAAACAATGACAATGAAAGCTACAACTTAAAAATTATAAAAGCAATAACATACATAATTTATATATACAATGATTTTAAATAAATAAATAAATAAATAAATAAATAAATAAATAAATAAATAAATATCTCAGACATGTCTAGCTATTGTTGGATAGAATCTTTTAACCTGGTTAAATGTTTCCCATATACCGGTATATATCTTGATGAAAATATTTTCCGTGAGTTCCAGTCTAAACAAGACAGCCAGGAAACCAGTCATACTTCCTTAAGAAGATAAAATGGGGCCAGAAATCCTTTGGGCTATGGCTACAGGTAAGATACAAAGCACCCTCCCAGTCTCTTAAATCCATGCACAATTAATTTTGGGGGAAATAGCTGTTAATTGAAATTAATATAATTCATTATAGTTATATTCTGCAAGTTAAATTAATTTCCATTTCTAATGCTCTAGGCAATTATGGAGAAATTAATTGCATTTGCATGTTTGCTTTTAGTCTCTGCTACAAAGAAAGTGATAGGGAGCTCATTCCCAATAATTTGCCTTTTGACATACAGTGTTTTAGGTCTGACCGTTTTAATTATAGCAGCCTTTCTTCATTGTAGCACAAAGCATGTCATAATCTCTAGAGATAGACTTCAACTTACAACCACAATTCAGCCCAACATTTCTATTGGTAAACAATTGTTAAGTGAATTTTGCCCCATTTCAAGACAAGATAGTATAACCTTTATTGTCATTTTTTACTGTAAGCATACTGGCCCACATTAAAAATGAAATTCTGTTGCCTGCTCTAAAAATATATATCTACCCATGCACATACATAATACACATTATACACACACACAGACACAGACACACACATACATATATATATATATATATATATATATATATATATATATATATGTGTGTGTTAAATGTTTGTTAAGCGTTCAGAATACACTTGCTTAGTCCCAGACACGGGACAAATCGTATTTCCTGTTTCAGCCTAGCCCAAGGCCATCTACAGGCAGTAGCCACAGCAGTGGCAGCTCATATTTGTGTAAATTCTTTGGCTTGCTAACAAAGAATAAAGGGAGACCG